>NC_086446.1:112939938-113109938 GCF_028390025.1 Pseudophryne corroboree | reverse complement strand
GTACTAACAGAAACCATAAAGCTCTTCTACAGTCACACCACACTGGATATGCCCAATCTCATCTCATCTTGGAAGCTAAGCAGTGTTGGGCCTGATTAGTACTTGGATGGGAGACCACCTGGGAATACAAGGTGCTGTAGATAATTTTATACTGCCAACACCGTTCTGTTGATGCATTCCATTTTAAAACGTATTCATTTATGAACCAGTAGTTAGAAGTAGAAAAGTTATAACAGAAACCACAAAGTTAATCTACAGCCACACCACACTGGATACGCCCAATCTCATCTGATCTTGGAAGCTAAGCAGTGTTGGGCCTGGTTAGTACTTGGATGGGAGACCACCTGGGAATACAAGGTGCTGTAGATAATTTTATACTGCCAACACCGTTCTGTTGATGCATTCCATTTTCAAACGTATTCATTTATGAACCAGTAGTTAGAAGTAGAAAAGTTCTAACAGCAATCATAAAGCTCATCTACAGCCAAGCCACACTGGATACGCCCAATCTCATCTGATCTTGGAAGCTAAGCAGAGTTAGGCCTGGTTAGTACTTGGACGGGAGACCACCTGGGAATACAAGGTGCTGTAGATATTTTTATACTACCAACACCGTTCTGTTGATGCATTCCATTTTAAAACGTATTTATTTATGAACCAGTAGTTAGAAGTAGAAAAGTTCTAACAGAAACCACAAAGTTCATTTACAGCCACACCACACTGGATACGCCCAATCTCATCTGATCTTGGAAGCTAAGCAGTGTTGGGCCTGGTTAGTACTTGGATGGGAGACCACCTGGGAATACAAGGTGCTGTAGATAATTTTATACTGCCAACACCGTTCTGTTGATGCATTCCATTTTCAAACGTATTCTTTTATGAACCAGTAGTTAGAAGTAGAAAAGTTCTAACAGAAACCACAAAGTTCATCTACAGCCACACCACACTGGATACGCCCAATCTCATCTGATCTTGGAAGCTAAGCAGTGTTGGGCCTGGTTAGTACTTGGATGGGAGACCACCTGGGAATACAAGGTGCTGTAGATATTTTTATACTGCCAACACCGTTCTGTTGATGCATTCTATTTTCAAACGTATTCATTTATGAACCAGTAGTTAGAAGTAGAAAAGTTCTAACAGAAACCACAGAGCTCATCTACAGCCACAACACAGTGGATACGCCCAATCTCATCTGATCTTGGAAGCTAAGCAGTGTTGGGCCTGGTTAGTACTTGGATGGGAGACCACCTGGAAATACAAGGTGCTGTAGATATTTTATACTGCCAACACCGTTCTGTTGATGCATTCAATTTTCAAATGTATTCATTTATGAACCAGTAGTTAGAAGTAGAAAAGTTCAAACAGAAACCATAAAGCTCATCTACAGCCACACCACACTGGATACGCCCAATCTCATCTGATCTTGGAAGCTAAGCAGTGTTGGGCCTGGTTAGTACTTGGATGGGAGACCGCCTGGGAATACAAGGTGCTGTAGATAATTTTATACTGCCAACACCGTTCTGTTGATGCATTCCATTTTCAAACAAATTCATTTATGAACCAGTAGTTAGAACAGGCATTCCCAACCACGGTCCTCAAGGCACACTAACAGTGCAGGTTTTTGTGATATCCAGGCTTCAGCACAGGTGACTTAATTAGTAGCTAAATTATTTTGATTTAACCATCTGTGCTGCAGCCTTGATATCACTAAAACCTGCACTGTTGGTGTGCCTTGAGTACCGTGGTTGGGAATGCCTGAGTTAGAAGTAGAAAAGTTCTAACAGAAACCACAAAGCTCATCTACAGCCACACCACACTGGATACGCCCAATCTCATCTGATCTTGGAAGCTAAGCAGTGTTGGGCCTGTTTAGTACTTGGATGGGAGACCACCTGGGAATACAAGGTGCTGTAGATATTTTTATACTGCCAACACCGTTCTGTTGATGCATTCCATTTTAAAACGTATTCATTTATGAACCAGTTGTTAGAAGTAGAAAAGTTCTAACAGAAACCAGAAAGTTCATCTACAGCAACACCACACTGGATACGCCCAATCTCATCTGATCTTGGAAGCTAAGCAGTGTTGGGTCTGGTTAGTACTTGGATGGGAGACCACCTGGGAATACGAGGTGCTGTAGATATTTTTATACTGCCAACACCGTTCTGTTGATGCATTCCATTTTCAAACGTATTCATTTATGAACCAGTAGTTAGAAGTAGAAAAGTTCTAACAGAAACCAAAAGTTCATCTACAGCCACACCACACTGGATACGTCCAATCTCATCTGATCTTGGAAGCTAAGCAGTGTTGGGCCTGGTTAGTACTTGGATGGGAGACCACCTGGGAATACAAGGTGCTGTAGATATTTTTATACTGCCAACACCGTTCTGTTGATGCATTCCATTTTCAAACGAATTCATTTATGAACCAGTAGTTAGAAGTAGAAAAGTTCTAACAGAAACTACAAAGCTCATCTACAGCCACACCACACTGGATACGCCCAATCTCATCTGATCTTGGAAGCTAAGCAGTGTTGGGCCTGGTTAGTACTTGGATGGGAGACCACCTGGGAATACAACGTGCTGTAGATATTTTTATACTGCCAACACCGTTCTGTTGATGCATTCCATTTTAAAACGTATTCATTTATGAACCAGTAGTTAGAAGTAGAAAAGTTCAAACAGAAACCACAAAGCTCATCTACAGCCACACCACACTGGATACGCCCAATCTCATCTGATCTTGGAAGCTAAACAGTGTTGGGCCTGGTTAGTACTTGGATGGGAGACCACCTGGGAATACAAGGTGCTGTAGATATTTTTATACTGCCAACACCGTTCTGTTGATGCATTCCATTTTCAAACGTATTCTTTTATGAACCAGTAGTTAGAAGTAGAAAAGTTCTCACAGAAACCACAAAGTTCATCTACAGCCACACCAAACTGCATACGCCCAATCTCATCTGATCTTGGAAGCTAAGCAGTGTTGGGCCTGGTTAGTACTTGGATGGGAGACCACCTGGGAATACAAGGTGCTGTAGATATTTTTATACTGCCAACACCGTTCTGTTGATGCATTCTATTTTCAAATGTATTCATTTATGAACCAGTAGTTAGAAGTAGAAAAGTTCTAACAGAAACCACAAAGCTCATCTACAGCCAAAACACAGTGGATACGCCCAATCTCATCTGATCTTGGAAGCTAAGCAGTGTTGGGCCTGGTTAGTATTTGGATGGGAGACCACCTGGGATTACAAGGTGCTGTAGATATTTTATACTGCCAACACCGTTCTGTTGATGCATTCAATTTTCAAATGTATTCATTTATGAACCAGAAGTTAGAAGTAGAAAAGTTCAAACAGAAACCATAAAGCTCATCTACAGCCACACCACACTGGATACGCCCAATCTCATCTGATCTTGGAAGCTAAGCAGTGTTGGGCATGGTTAGTACTTGGATGAGAGACCACCTGGGAATACAAGGTGCTGTAGATAATTTTATACTGCCAACACCGTTCTGTTGATGCATTCCATTTTAAAACGTATTCATTTATGAACCAGTAGTTAGAAGTAGAAAAGTTCAAATAGAAACCACAAAGCTCATCTACAGCCACACCACACTGGATACGCCCAATCTCATCTGATCTTGGAAGCTAAGCAGTGTTGGGCCTGGTTAGTACTTGGATGGGAGACCACCTGGGAATACAAGGTGCTGTAGATATTTTTTACTGCCAACACCGTTCTATTGATGCATTCCATTTTCAAACGTATTCATTTATGAACCAGTAGTTAGAAGTAGAAAAGTTCTAACAGAAACCACAAAGCTCATCTACAGCCACACCGCACTGGATACGCCCAATCTCATCTGATCTTGGAAGCTAAGCAGTGTTGGGCCTGGTTAGTACTTGGATGGGAGACCACCTGGGAATACAAGGTGCTGTAGATATTTTTATACTGCCAACACCGTTCTGTTGATGCATTCCATTTTCAAACGTATTAATTTATGAACCAGTAGTTAGAAGTAGAAAAGTTCTAACAGAAACCACAAAGCTCATCTACAGCCACACTACACTGGATACGCCCAATCTCATCTGATCTTGGAAGCTAAGCAGTGTTGGGCCTGGTTAGTACTTGGATGGGAGACCACCTGGGAATACAAGGTGCTGTAGATATTTTTATACTGCCAACACCGTTCTGTTGATGCATTCCATTTTCAAACGTATTAATTTATGAACCAGTAGTTAGAAGTAGAAAAGTTCTAACAGAAACCACAAAGCTCATCTACAGCCACACCGCACTGGATACGCCCAATCTCATCTGATCTTGGAAGCTAAGCAGTGTTGGGCCTGGTTAGTACTTGGATGGGAGACCACCTGGGAATACAAGGTGCTGTAGATATTTTTATACTACCAACACCGTTCTGTTGATGCATTCCATTTTCAAACGTATTCATTTATGAACCAGTAGTTAGAAGTAGAAAAGTTCTAACAGAAACCAGAAAGTTCATCTACAGCAACACCACACTGGATACGCCCAATCTCATCTGATCTTGGAAGCTAAGCAGTGTTGGGCCTGGTTAGTACTTGGATGGGAGACCACCCGGTAATACAAGGTGCTGTAGATATTTTTATACTGCCAACACCATTCTGTTGATGCAGTCCATTTTCAAACGTATTCATTTATGAACCAGTAGTTAGAAGTAGAAAAGTTCTAACAGAAACAGCAAAGCTCATCTACAGCCACAGCACACTGGATACGCCCAATCTCATCTGATCTTGGAAGCTAAGCAGTGTTGGGCCTGGTTAGTACTTGGATGGGAGACCACCTGGGAGTACAAGGTGCTGTAGATATTTTTATACTGCCAACACCGGTCTGTTGATGCATTCCATTTTCAAACGTTTTCATTTATGAACCAGTAGTTAGAAGTAGAAAAGTTCTAACAGAAACCACAAAGCTCATCTACAGCCACACCACACTGGATACGCCCAATCTCATCTGATCTTGGAAGCTAAGCAGTGTTGGGCCTGGTTAGTACTTGGATGTGAGACCACCTAGGAATACAAGGTGCTGTAGATATTTTTATACTGCCAACACCGTTCTGTTGATGCATTCCATTTTCAAATGTATTCATTTATGAACCAGTAGTTAGAAGTAGAAAAGTTCTAACAGAAACCAGAAAAGTTCATCTACAGCAGGCATTCCCAACCGCGGTCCTCAAGGCACACCAACAGTGCAGGTTTTAGTGATATCCAGGCTTCAGCACAGATGGTTAAATCAAAATAACTTAGGTACTAATTAAATCACCTGTGTTCAAGCCTGGCTTTCACTAAAACCAGGACTGTTAGTGTGCCTTGAGGACCGCGGTTGGGAAACACTGATCTACAGCAACACCACACTGGATACGCCCAATCTCATCTGATCTTGGAAGCTAAGCAGTGTTGGGCCTGGTTAGTACTTGGATGGGAGACCACCTGGGAATACAAGGTGCTGTAGATATTTTTATACTGCCAACACCGTTCTGTTGATGAAAGAAGAAGAGAAATTTTGCTGCGCCGATGTGTCTCTATTCCTCTAATAAATTAAGCGAAATAGCTTATAACTTGAAAATAAGATCCCAAGTGTCAGAGGTGTGTGCGCTTCTATAAGGAGTAGTGAGTTACTCCTAGATTGATAAACTAAAGAAAAGTGGATATAGAATAGAAGCGCTCAACACTCACTGACCCTGTGATCTAAAATTAAATAACAACCAAGGTGTCCTTGGGGATTTTTTGAATGTAAAAATATATTTATTATAATACAGTAAAAATTGTACAATAAACCAAATCTATATCTTATCATAAAACCCTTTATCCTCACTGCAATTCTATTGCCAAGAGCTATTCTACATTCACATCAAATTGCAGATGTCAGCTAGATAACTAGCAGCAATATAGTGGTAACAATTGTTGCAATCAGATCTTCAGGCTATCTATTCAACAATGTTGAGTGTATATTCAGACACAATTGTTACGATGTAAAGAAAAGAGTTAATGGATGTAGAATGCACTCACTCGCTCTGAATTCAAGAGCTATGTTATGTAACGTCTCAGAGTTCCAGGAGCCGATGACAGGTGTTGGTAAAATAATTGATTACCTCTCCGGTAGGCTGGCTGGTCCCGAGCGTCCTCGGGTGAAGCCAGAAAACTCAAATGAAGCTGCAGAATTTTGAAGCACTGGCCGTGCTAGCCGGGGTCCCACTGTTAAACCTGCTGTCCCTGGGCGTGCACCGCCCGTTGCAGTCTGTGGGGAAGAACAGGTGTGTGACTGCTGTTGGAGGGAACCCGCTGCAGAGAGAGTACCTTGGTGGAACGCCTCGATCTCCCTGGACTGGCACCGTCCGTAGGATATGTGGGGGAGAGAGGCTGCTGGTAACCACTGGCACTGTGCGGAGAGGAAATTCGGCTGTGTCCTGTCCTGGCTATCGTGCTGATTAATCCCGTGGGAAATGTAGCAGAGCCGTCCGGAGAGTGTCAGAGACAATGATCGGTCAGTGAGGCAAACGGGGGAGGAGTCCTGACGCGTTTCGTCACGTGACCCGTGACTTTTTCAAAGATGACTCCAATACTGTGTGCACTCTATTTAAGATGTTCATACTAAATTGCCCACATGTTTATTCAATTCAGTCGGCACAATCAGTAATTAACGTGTTACAAGAAAATCCCTTCAAGGACACCTTTGGCTGCTTTTATACTAATTAAAGACCTATTTCAAACAACAGTTAGGAGGAGGCTCTCTCTCTCCATGGTGACTGTTTGTAAGAGCTTATTAAAAAACACTGTGTTAAAACAATATACAACAATATGAGACAATGGCGGAGTTAATATGTAAATAAAAAAATATATATGAAAAAATATAAAAAAATAAAAAAAATAAAAATAAAAAATACATATAGACAATATATATATATATATATATAATAAAATATAAGCACAATATAAATAAAATAAAATAAAAATCGGCATGATTACTTAAATAATCATTCAAATAATTCAACTTGTTGTTGTTTATGTTAATTATTTATTGTTATTTAATATTTATCTTTCATATTTTGTTTATTATTCATTAATTATGTTTTTTATTTATTATAATTTTTTTGTTTTTAATCATTGCTGTGACAGCTATAATAAAGATCACCACATGAATTCAGTGTGAAATGTATAAGAAAGTTCATTAACATAAAAAATATATATATATAGGCATATATGGATATTAAAAAATTATATATATATCCATACAGCAAATATATAGCTAATATAAATAAAAAAATAAAAATCAAAAATCACTAGTTAAGACTAAGTAGAATGAACGTATAAACAAAGGAGACAAAGCATGCTAAGCCCAAAGATTTTTTAGTGTTGACCCTATTCAGATAACCGTGATTATGCTAAAGAAGGGGACTATATATGATGTACCTCTACCACTCCTTTTACATGGGTGGGGGGATCACTAGTCGTTTATAATACTCTAACGGTCCATAAATATGTGGTCTGCATAGAGAGCAAAAGCAGATGTGGAAAGAGACCCAAGATTTCCCTATATAATGAGGGAAAGCAGAGAGGACAATTGACACAGTGGCAGATATAAAACTGCAAATAACTAGTGGAAAAATGAAAGAATAAATAAGGAAAAGGTGGAGAAGAGAAGGAAAAGTATACAGGGAAGGGAGGGGGGGAGAGGTCGGTGTTCTAAGCATATGTTATGGATCAATTTCGATATATTCGTTGAGGCCCTCAGGACTGAGGGTCCGCAACCGATGTATCCAGAAGTTCTCCCTGCGACATAATCTGCCAAACCTGTCTCCCCCTCTGACTGTGGTACTAATAGTTTCAATACCCACAATTACTAGGCCTTTAGGGTCCTGATTATGGGATTGAAGGAAATGCCTTGAAATCCCATGTTTGAGGAAGCCCTTGAGGATGTTGCGCCTGTGTTCCAAAAAACGAACTCTGAGTTTGCGTGTGGTCCTCCCTATATATTGGAGGCCACAGGGGCAAACTAACATATAGATAACATACTCGCTGTTACAATTAATAAATGATTTTATCGGATGTTCCTCTCCCATGGCAGATGTAAACCCATGTGTATTGTTCTGAATAAATAAACATGTTATACAACTGCCTAGGCCACATCTAAAGCAGCCATACGGTTTAGTTGTTAACCAGGCAGATGTGGAGTTACGGCTGTCACCAACCCCCCGTCTCTTGTCTATGAACAGACTGGGGGCTAGTTGTTGTGTGAGGTTCTCTGATTTTTTAAAAATCACAGAAGGGAACTCACCAATTTCTGGTTTGAGGATTTTATACTGCCAACACCGTTCTGTTGATGCATTCATTTTCAAACGTATTCATTTATGAACCAGTAGTTAGAAGTACAAAAGTTCTAACAGAAACCACAAAGCTCATCTACAGTAACACCATACTGAATACGCCCAATCTCATCTGATCTTGGAAGCTAAGCAGTGTTGGGACTGGTTAGTACTTGGATGGGAGACCACCTGGGAATACAAGGTGCTGTAGATATTTTTATACTGCCAACACCGTTCTGTTGATGCATTCCATTTTCAAACGTATTCATTTATGAACCAGTAGTTAGAAGTAGAAAAGTTCTAACAGAAACCACAAAGCTCATCTACAGCCACACCGTACTGGATACGCCCAATCTCATCTGATCTTGGAAGCTAAGCAGTGTTGGGCCTGGTTAGTACTTGGATGGGAGACCACCTGGGAATACAAGGTGCTGTAGATATTTTTATACTGCCAACACCGTTCTGTTGATGCATTCCATTTTCAAACGTATTCATTTATGAACCAGTAGTTAGAAGTAGAAAAGTTCTAACAGAAACCACAAAGCTCATCTACAGCCACACCACACTGGATACGCCCAATCTCATCTGATCTTGGAAGCTAAGCAGTGTTGGGCCTGGTTAGTACTTGGATGTGAGACCACCTAGGAATACAAGGTGCTGTAGATATTTTTATACTGCCAACACCGTTCTGTTGATGCATTCCATTTTCAAATGTATTCATTTATGAACCAGTAGTTAGAAGTAGAAAAGTTCTAACAGAAACCAGAAAGTTCATCTACAGCAACACCACACTGGATACGCCCAATCTCATCTGATCTTGGAAGCTAAGCAGTGTTGGGCCTGGTTAGTACTTGGATGGGAGACCACCTGGGAATACAAGGTGCTGTAGATATTTTTATACTGCCAACACCGTTCTGTTGATGCATTCATTTTCAAACGTATTCATTTATGAACCAGTAGTTAGAAGTAGAAAAGTTCAAACAGAAACCATAAAGCTCATCTACAGCCACACCACACTGGATACGCCCAATCTCATCTGATCTTGGAAGCTAAGCAGTGTTGGGCCTGGTTAGTACTTGGATGGGAGACCACCTGGGAGTACAAGGTGCTGTAGATATTTTTATACTGCCAACACCGTTCTGTTGATGCATTCCATTTTCAAACGTATTCATTTATGAACCAGTAGTTAGAAGTAGAAAAGTTCTAACAGAAACCACTAAGCTCATCTACAGCCACACCACACTGGATACGCCCAATCTCATCTGATCTTGGAAGCTAAGCAGTGTTGGGTCTGGTTAGTACTTGGATGGGAGACCACCTGGGAATACAAGGTGCTGTAGATATTTTTATACTGCCAACACCGTTCTGTTGATGCATTCCATTTTCAAATGTATTTATTTATGAACCAGTAGTTAGAAGTAGAAAAGTTCTAACAGAAACCATAAAGCTCATCTACAGCCACACCACACTGGATACGCCCAATCTCATCTGATCTTGGAAGCTAAGCAGTGTTGGGCCTGGTTAGTACTTGGATGGGAGACCACCTGGGAATACAAGGTGCTGTAGATAATTTTATACTGCCAACACCGTTCTGTTGATGCATTCCATTTTCAAACGTATTCATTTATGAACCAGTATTTAGAAGTAGAAAAGTTCTAACAAAAACCACTAAGCTCATCTACAGCCACACCACACTGGTTACGCCCAATCTCATCTGATCTTGGAAGCTAAGCAGTGTTGGGCCTGGTTAGTACTTGGATGGGAGACCACCTGGGAATACAAGGTGCTGTAGATATTTTTATACTGCCAACACCGTTCTGTTGATGCATTCCATTTTCAAACGTATTCATTTATGAACCAGTAGTTAGAAGTAGAAAAGTTCTAACAGAAACCATAAAGCTCATCTACAGCCACACCACACTGGATACGCCCAATCTCATCTGATCTTGGAAGCTAAGCAGTGTTGGGCCTGGTTAGTACTTGGATGGGAGACCACCTGGGTATACAAGGTGCTGTAGATAATTTTATACTGCCAACACCGTTCTGTTGATGCATTCCATTTTAAAACATATTCATTTATGAACCAGTAGTTACAAGTAGAAAAGTTCTAACAGAAACCACAAAGCTCATCTACAGCGACACCACACTGGATACGCCCAATCTCATCTGATCTTGGAAGCTAAGCAGTGTTGGGCCTGGTTAGTACTTAGATGGGAGACCACCTGGGAATACAAGGTGCTGTAGATATTTTTATACTGCCAACACCGTTCTGTTGATGCATTCCATTTTAAAACGTATTCATTTATGAACCAGTAGTTAGAAGTAGAAAAGTTCTAACAGAAACCATAAAGCTCATCTATAGCCACACCACACTGGATATGCCCAATCTCATCTGATCTTGGAAGCTAAGCAGTGTTGGGCCTGGTTATTACTTGGATGGGAGACCACCTGGGAATACAAGGTGCTGTAGATATTTTTATACTGCCAACACCGTTCTGTTGATGCATTCAATTTTCAAATGTATTCATTTATGAACCAGTAGTTAGAAGTAGAAAAGTTCAAACAGAAACCACAAAGCTCATCTACAGCCACACCACACTGGATACGCCCTATCTCATCTGATCTTGGAAGCAAAGCAGTATTGGGCCTGGTTAGTACTTGGATGGGAGACCACCTGGGAATACAAGGTGCTGTAGATATTTTTATACTGCCAACACCGTACTGTTGATGCATTCCATTTTCAAACGTATTCATTTATGAACCAGTAGTTAGAAGTAGAAAAGTTCTAACAGAAACCACAAAGCTCATCTACAGCCACACCACACTGGATACACCCAATCTCATCTGATCTTGGAAGCTAAGCAGTGTTGGGCCTGGTTAGTACTTGGATGGGAGACCACCTGGGAATACAAGGTGCTGTAGATATTTTTATACTGCCAACACCGTTCTGTTGATGCATTCCATTTTTAAACGTATTCATTTATGAACCAGTAGTTAGAAGTAGAAAAGTTCTAACAGAAACCACAAAGCTCATCTACAGCCCCACCACGCTGGATACGCCCAATCTCATCTGATCTTGGAAGCTATGCAGTGTTGGGCCTGGTTAGTACTTGGATGGGAGACCACTTGGGAATACAAGGTGCTGTAGATGTTTTTATACTACCAACACCGTTCTGTTGATGCATTCCATTTTCAAACGTATTCATTTATGAACCAGTAGTTAGAAGTAGAAAAGTACTAACAGAAACCATAAAGCTCTTCTACAGCCACACCACATTGGATATGCCCAATCTCATCTGATCTTGGAAGCTAAGCAGTGTTGGGCCTGGTTAGTTCTTGGATGGGAGACCACCTGGGAATACATAGGTGGTGTAGATATTTTTATACTGCCAACACCGTTCTGTTGATGCTTTCCATTTTCAAACGTATTCATTTATGAACCAGTAGTTAGAAGTAGAAAAGTTCTAACAGAAACCACAAAGCTCATCTACAGCCACACCACACTGGATACGCCCAATCTTATCTGATCTAGAAAGCTAAGCAGTGTTGGGCCTGGTTAGTACTTGGATGGGAGACCACCTGGGAATACAAGGTGCTGTAGATACTTTTATACTGCCAACACCGTTCTGTTGATGCATTCAATTTTCAAATGTATTCATTTTTGAACCAGTAGTTAGAAGTAGAAAAGTTCAAACAGAAACCACAAAGCTCATCTACAGCCACACCACACTGGATACGCCCAATCTCATCTGATCTTGGAAGCAAAGCAGTATTGGCCCTGGTTAGTACTTGGATGGGAGACCACCTGGGAATACAAGGTGCTGTAGATATTTTTATACTGCCAACACCGTTCTGTTGATGCATTCCATTTTCAAACGTATTCATTTATGAACCAGTAGTTAGAAGTAGAAAAGTTCTAACAGAAACCACAAAGCTCATCTACAGCCACACCACACTGGATACGCCCAATCTCATCTGATCTTGGAAGCTAAGCAGTGTTGGGCCTGGTTAGTACTTGGATGGGAGACCACCTGGGAATACAAGGTGCTGTAGATATTTTTATACTGCCAACACCGTTCTGTTGATGCATTCCATTTTCAAACGTATTCATTTATGAACCAGTAGTTAGAAGTAGAAAAGTTCAAACAGAAACCACAAAGCTCATCTACAGCCACACCACACTGGATACGCCCAATCTCATCTGATCTTGGAAGCAAAGCAGTATTGGCCCTGGCTAGTACTTGGATGGGAGACCACCTGGGAATACAAGGTGCTGTAGATATTTTTATACTGCCAACACCGTTCTGTTGATGCATTCCATTTTCAAACGTATTCATTTATGAACCAGTAGTTAGAAGTAGAAAAGTTCTAACAGAAACCACAAAGCTCATCTACAGCCACACCACACTGGATACGCCCAATCTCATCTGATCTTGGAAGCTAAGCAGTGTTGGGCCTGGTTAGTACTTGGATGGGAGACCACCTGGGAATACAAGGTGCTGTAGATATTTTTATACTGCCAACACCGTTCTGTTGATGCATTCCATTTTCAAACGTATTCATTTATGAACCAGTAGTTAGAAGTAGAAAAGTTCTAACAGAAACCATAAAGCTCATCTACAGCCACACCACACTGGATATGCCCAATCTCATCTGATCTTGGAAGCTAAGCAGTGTTGGGCCTGGTTAGTACTTGGATGGGAGACCACCTGGGAATACAAGGTGCTGTAGATAATTTTATACTGCCAACACCGTTCTGTTGATGCATTCCATTTTAAAACGTATTAATTTATGAACCAGTAGTTAGAAGTAGAAAAGTTCTAACAGAAACCACAAAGTTTATCTACAGCCACACCACACTGGATACGCCCAATCTCATCTGATCTTGGAAGCTAAGCAGTGTTGGGCCTGGTTAGTACTTGGATGGGAGACCACCTGGGAATACAAGGTGCTGTAGATATTTTTATACTGCCAACACCGTTCTGTTGATGCATTCCATTTTCAAACGTATTCATTTATGAACCAGTAGTTAGAAGTAGAAAAGTTCTAACAGAAACCATAAAGCTCATCTACAGCCACACCACACTGGATACGCCCAATCTCATCTGATCTTGGAAGCTAAGCAGTGTTGGGCCTGGTTAGTACTTGGATGGGAGACCACCTGGGTATACAAGGTGCTGTAGATAATTTTATACTGCCAACACCGTTCTGTTGATGCATTCCATTTTAAAACGTATTCATTTATGAACCAGTAGTTACAAGTAGAAAAGTTCTAACAGAAACCACAAAGCTCATCTACAGCGACACCACACTGGATACGCCCAATCTCATCTGATCTTGGAAGCTAAGCAGTGTTGGGCCTGGTTAGTACTTGGATGGGAGACCACCTGGGAATACAAGGTGCTGTAGATATTTTTATACTGCCAACACCGTTCTGTTGATGCATTCCATTTTAAAATGTATTCATTTATGAACCAGTAGTTAGAAGTAGAAAAGTTCTAACAGAAGCCACAAAGCTCATCTACAGCTACACCACACTGGATACGCCCAATCTCATCTGATCTTGGAAGCTAAGCAGTGTTGGGCCTGGTTAGTACTTGGATGGGAGACCACCTGGGAATACAAGGTGCTGTAGATATTTTTATACTGCCAACACCGTTCTGTTGATGCATTCCATTTTAAAACGTATTCATTTATGAACCAGTAGTTAGAAGTAGAAAAGTTCTAACAGAAACCATAAAGCTCATCTATAGCCACACCACACTGGATATGCCCAATCTCATCTGATC
Organism: Pseudophryne corroboree; assembly: GCF_028390025.1. Lineage (NCBI taxonomy): Eukaryota > Metazoa > Chordata > Amphibia > Anura > Myobatrachidae > Pseudophryne > Pseudophryne corroboree. The sequence continues at coordinate 113,095,803 of NC_086446.1, read as the reverse complement.
TTGGAAGCTAAGCAGTGTTGGGCCTGGTTATTACTTGGATGGGAGACCACCTGGGAATACAAGGTGCTGTAGATATTTTTATACTGCCAACACCGTTCTGTTGAAGCATTCAATTTTCAAATGTATTCATTTATGAACCAGTAGTTAGAAGTAGAAAAGTTCTAACAGAAACCACAAAGTTCATTTACAGCCACACCACACTGGATACGCCCAATCTCATCTGATCTTGGAAGCTAAGCAGTATTGGGCCTGGTTAGTACTTGGATGGGAGACCACCTGGGAATACAAGGTGCTGTAGATATTTTTATACTGCCAACACCGTTCTGTTGATGCATTCCATTTTCAAACGTATTCATTTATGAACCAGTAGTTAGAAGTAGAAAAGTTCTAACAGAAACCACTAAGCTCATCTACAGCCACACCACACTGGATACGCCCAATCTCATCTGATCTTGGAAGCTAAGCAGTGTTGGGTCTGGTTAGTACTTGGATGGGAGACCACCTGGGAATACAAGGTGCTGTAGATATTTTTATACTGCCAACACCGTTCTGTTGATGCATTCCATTTTCAAATGTATTTATTTATGAACCAGTAGTTAGAAGTAGAAAAGTTCTAACAGAAACCATAAAGCTCATCTACAGCCACACCACACTGGATACGCCCAATCTCATCTGATCTTGGAAGCTAAGCAGTGTTGGGCCTGGTTAGTACTTGGATGGGAGACCACATGGGAATACAAGGTGCTGTAGATAATTTTATACTGCCAACACCGTTCTGTTGATGCATTCCATTTTCAAACGTATTCATTTATGAACCAGTATTTAGAAGTAGAAAAGTTCTAACAAAAACCACTAAGCTCACCTACAGCCACACCACACTGGATACGCCCAATCTCATCTGATCTTGGAAGCTAAGCAGTGTTGGGCCTGGTTAGTACTTGGATGGGAGACCACCTGGGAATACAAGGTGCTGTAGATATTTTTATACTGCCAACACCGTTCTGTTGATGCATTCCATTTTCAAACGTATTCATTTATGAACCAGTAGTTAGAAGTAGAAAAGTTCTAACAGAAACCATAAAGCTCATCTACAGCCACACCACACTGGATACGCCCAATCTCATCTGATCTTGGAAGCTAAGCAGTGTTGGGCCTGGTTAGTACTTGGATGGGAGACCACCTGGGTATACAAGGTGCTGTAGATAATTTTATACTGCCAACACCGTTCTGTTGATGCATTCCATTTTAAAACATATTCATTTATGAACCAGTAGTTACAAGTAGAAAAGTTCTAACAGAAACCACAAAGCTCATCTACAGCGACACCACACTGGATACGCCCAATCTCATCTGATCTTGGAAGCTAAGCAGTGTTGGGCCTGGTTAGTACTTGGATGGGAGACCACCTGGGAATACGAGGTGCTGTAGATATTTTTATACTGCCAACACCGTTCTGTTGATGCATTCCATTTTCAAACGTATTCATTTATGAACCAGTAGTTAGAAGTAGAAAATGTCTAACAGAAACCACAAAGCTCATCTACAGCCACACCACACTGGATACGCCCACTCTCATCTGATCTTGGAAGCTAAGCAGTGTTGGGCCTGGTTAGTACTTGGATTGGATACCACCTGGGAATACAAGGTGCTGTAGATATTTTTATACTGCCAACACCGTTCTGTTGATGCATTCCATTTTCAAACGTATTCATTTATGAACCAGTAGTTAGAAGTAGAAAAGTTCTAACAGAAACCACAATGCTCATCTACAGCCACACCACACTGGATACGCCCAATCTCATCTGATCTTGGAAGCTAAGCAGTGTTGGGCCTGGTTAGTACTTGGATGGGAGACCACCTGGGAATACAAGGTGCTGTAGATATTTATATACTGCCAACACCGTTCTGTTGATGCATTCCATTTTCAAACTTATTCATTTATGAACCAGTAGTTAGAAGTAGAAAAGTTCAAACAGAAACCACAAAGCTCATCTACAGCCACACCACACTGGATACGCCCAATCTCATCTGATCTTGGAAGCTAAGCAGTGTTGGGCCTGGTTAGTACTTGGATGGGAGACCACCTGGGAATACAAGGTGCTGTAGACATTTTTCTACTTCCAACACCGTTCTGTTGATGCATTCCATTTTCAAATGTATTCATTTATGAACCACTAGTTAGAAGTAGAAAATTTCAAACAGAAACCACAAAGCTCATCTACAGCCACACCACACTGGATACGCCCAATCTCATCTGATCTTGGAAGCTAAGCAGTATTGGGCCTGGTTCGTACTTGGATGGGAGACCACCTGGGAATACAAGGTGCTGTAGATATTTTTATACTGCCAACACCGTTCTGTTGATGCATTCCATTTTCAAATGTATTCATTTATGAACCAGTAGTTAGAAGTAGAAAAGTTCTAACAGAAACCACAAAGCTCATCTACAGCCACACCACACTGGATACGCCAAATCTCATCTGATCTTGGAAGCTAAGCAGTGTTGGGCCTGGTTAGTACTTGGATGGGAGACCACCTGGGAATACAAGGTGCTGTAGATATTTTTATACTGCCAACACCGTTCTGTTGATGCACTCCATTTTCAAACGTATTCATTTATGAACCAGTAGTTAGAAGTAGAAAAGTTCTAACAGAAACCACAAAGCTCATCTACAGCCACACCACACTGGATACGCCCAATCTCATCTGATCTTGGAAGCTAAGCAGTGTTGGGCCTGGTTAGTACTTGGATGGGAGACCACCTGGGAATACAAGGTGCTGTAGATATTTTTATACTGCCAACACCGTTCTGTTGATGCATTCCATTTTCAAATGTATTAATTTATGAACCAGTAGTTAGAAGTAGAAAAGTTCTAACAGAAACTATAAAGCTCATCTACAGCCACACCACACTGGATACGCCCAATCTCATCTGATCTTGGAAGCTAAGCAGTGTTGGGCCTGGTTAATACTTGGATGGGAGACCACCTGGGAATACAAGGTGCTGTAGATATTTTTATACTGCCAACACCGTTCTGTTGATGCATTCCATTTTCAAACGTATTCATTTATGAACCAGTAGTTAGAAGTAGAAAAGTTCTAACAGAAACCACAAAGCTCATCTACAGCCACACCACACTGGATACGCCCAATCTCATCTGATCTTGGAAGCTAAGCAGTGTTGGGTCTGGTTAGTACTTGGATGGGAGACCACCTGGGAATACAAGGTGCTGTAGATATTTTTATACTGCCAACACCGTTCTGTTGATGCATTCCATTTTCAAATGTATTCATTTATGAACCAGTAGTTAGAAGTAGAAAAGTTCTAACAGAAACTATAAAGCTCATCTACAGCCACACCACACTGGATACGCCCAATCTCATCTGATCTTGGAAGCTAAGCAGTGTTGGGCCTGGTTAATACTTGGATGGGAGACCACCTGGGAATACAAGGTGCTGTAGATATTTTTATACTGCCAACACCGTTCTGTTGATGCATTCCATTTTCAAACGTATTCATTTATGAACCAGTAGTTAGAAGTAGAAAAGTTCTAACAGAAACCACAAAGCTCATCTACAGCCACACCACACTGGATACGCCCAATCTCATCTGATCTTGGAAGCTAAGCAGTGTTGGGCCTGGTTAGTACTTGGATGGGAGACCACCTGGGAATACAAGGTGCTGTAGATATTTTTATACTGCCAACACCGTTCTGTTGATGCATTCCATTTTCAAACGTATTCATTTATGAACCAGTAGTTAGAAGTAGAAAAGTTCTAACAGAAACCATAAAGCTCATCTACAGCCACACCACACTGGATACGCCCAAACTCATCTGATCTTGGAAGCTAAGCAGTGTTGGGCCTGGTTAGTACTTGGATGGGAGACCACCTGGGAATACAAGGTGCTGTAAATAATTTTATACTGCCAACACCGTTCTGTTGATGCATTCCATTTTAAAACGTATTCATTTATGAACCAGTAGTTAGAAGTAGAAAAGTTCTAACAGAAACCATAAAGCTCATCTACAGCCACACCACACTGGATACGCCCAATCTCATCTGATCTTGGAAGCTAAGCAGTGTTGGGCCTGGTTAGTATTTGGATGGGAGACCACCTAGGAATACAAGGTGCTGTAGATATTTTTATACTGCCAACACCGTTCTGTTGATGCATTCCATTTTCAAACGTATTCATTTATGAACCAGTAGTTAGAAGTAGAAAAGTACTAACAGAAACCATAAAGCTCTTCTACAGCCACACCACACTGGATATGCCCAATCTCATCTGATCTTGGAAGCTAAGCAGTGTTGGGCCTGGTTAGTACTTGGATGGGAGACCACCTGGGAATACATAGGTGCTGTAAATATTTTTATACTGCCAACACCGTTCTGTTGATGCATTCCATTTTCAAACGTATTCATTTATGAACCAGTAGTTAGAAGTAGAAAAGTTCTAACAGAAACCACAAAGCTCATATACAACCACACCACACTGGATACGCCCATTCTCATCTGATCTTGGAAGCTAAGCAGTGTTGGTTCTGGTTAGTACTTGGATGGGAGACCACCTGGGAATACAAGGTGCTGTAGATATTTTTATACTGCCAACACCGTTCTGTTGATGCATTCCATTTTCAAACGTATTCATTTATGAACCAGTATTTAGAAGTAGAAAAGTTCTAACAGAAACCACAAAGCTCATCTACAGCCACACCACACTGGATACGCCCAATCTCATCTGATCTTGGAAGCTAAGCAGTGTTGGGCCTGGTTAGTACTTGGATGGGAGACCACCTGGGAATACAAGGTGCTGTAGATATTTTTATACTGCCAACACCGTTCTGTTGATGCATTCCATTTTCAAATGTATTCATTTATGAACCAGTAGTTAGAAGTAGAAAAGTTCTAACAGAAACTATAAAGCTCATCTACAGCCACACCACACTGGATACGCCCAATCTCATCTGATCTTGGAAGCTAAGCAGTGTTGGTTCTGGTTAGTACTTGGATGGGAGACCACCTGGGAATACAAGGTGCTGTAGATATTTTTATACTGCCAACACCGTTCTGTTGATGCATTCCATTTTCAAACGTATTCATTTATGAACCAGTAGTTAGAAGTAGAAAAGTTCTAACAGAAACCACAAAGCTCATCTACAGCCACACCACACTGGATACGCCCAATCTCATCTGATCTTGGAAGCTAAGCAGTGTTGGGCCTGGTTAGTACTTGGATGGGAGACCACCTGGGAATACAAGGTGCTGTAGATATTTTTATACTGCCAACACCGTTCTGTTGATGCATTCCATTTTCAAACGTATTCATTTATGAACCAGTAGTTAGAAGTAGAAAAGTTCTAACAGAAACCATAAAGCTCATCTACAGCCACACCACACTGGATACGCCCAAACTCATCTGATCTTGGAAGCTAAGCAGTGTTGGGCCTGGTTAGTACTTGGATGGGAGACCACCTGGGAATACAAGGTGCTGTAAATAATTTTATACTGCCAACACCGTTCTGTTGATGCATTCCATTTTAAAACGTATTCATTTATGAACCAGTAGTTAGAAGTAGAAAAGTTCTAACAGAAACCATAAAGCTCATTTACAGCCACACCACACTGGATACGCCCAATCTCATCTGATCTTGGAAGCTAAGCAGTGTTGGGCCTGGTTAGTATTTGGATGGGAGACCACCTAGGAATACAAGGTGCTGTAGATATTTTTATACTGCCAACACCGTTCTGTTGATGCATTCCATTTTCAAACGTATTCATTTATGAACCAGTAGTTAGAAGTAGAAAAGTACTAACAGAAACCATAAAGCTCTTCTACAGCCACACCACACTGGATATGCCCAATCTCATCTGATCTTGGAAGCTAAGCAGTGTTGGGCCTGGTTAGTACTTGGATGGGAGACCACCTGGGAATACATAGGTGCTGTAAATATTTTTATACTGCCAACACCGTTCTGTTGATGCATTCCATTTTCAAACGTATTCATTTATGAACCAGTAGTTAGAAGTAGAAAAGTTCTAACAGAAACTACAAAGCTCATATACAACCACACCACACTGTATACGCCCATTCTCATCTGATCTTGGAAGCTAAGCAGTGTTGGTTCTGGTTAGTACTTGGATGGGAGACCACCTGGGAATACAAGGTGCTGTAGATATTTTTATACTGCCAACACCGTTCTGTTGATGCATTCCATTTTCAAACGTATTCATTTATGAACCAGTATTTAGAAGTAGAAAAGTTCTAACAGAAACCACAAAGCTCATCTACAGCCACACCACACTGGATACGCCCAATCTCATCTGATCTTGGAAACTAAGCAGTGTTGGGCCTGGTTAGTACTTGGATGGGAGACCACCTGGGAATACAAGGTGCTGTAGATATTTTTATACTGCCAACACCGTTCTGTTGATGCATTCCATTTTCAAACGTATTCATTTATGAACCAGTAGTTAGAAGTAGAAAAGTTCAAACAGAAACCACAAAGCTCATCTACAGCCACACCACACTGGATACGCCCAATCTCATCTGATCTTGGAAGCTAAGCAGTGTTGGGCCTGGTTAGTATTTGGATGGGAGATCACCTGGGAATACAAGGTGCTGTAGATATTTTTATACTGCCAACACCGTTCTGTTGATGCATTCCATTTTCAAATGTATTCATTTATGAACCAGTAGTTAGAAGTAGAAAAGTTCTAACAGAAACCACAAAGTTCATCTACAGCCACACCACAATGGATACGCCCAATCTCATCTGATCTTGGAAGCTAAGCAGTGTTGGGCCTGGTTAGTACTTGGATGGGAGACCACCTGGGAATACAAGGTGCTGTAGACATTTTTATACTTCCAACACCGTTCTGTTGATGCATTCAATTTTCAAATGTATTCATTTATGAACCAGTAGTTATAAGTAGAAAAGTTCTAACAGAAACCACAAAGCTCATCTACAGCCACACCACACTGGATACGCCCAATCTCATCTGATCTTGGAAGCTAAGCAGTGTTGGGCCTGGTTAGTACTTGGATGGGAGACCACCTGGGAATACAAGGTGCTGTAGATATTTTTATACTGCCAACACCGTTCTGTTGATGCATTCCATTTTAAAACATATTTATTTATGAACCAGTAGTTAGAAGTAGAAAAGTTCTAACAGAAACCATAAAGCTCATCTACAGCCACACCACACTGGATACGCCCAATCTCATCTGATCTTGGAAGCTAAGCAGTGTTGGGCCTGGTTAGTACTTGGATGGGAGACCACCTGGGAATACAAGGTGCTGTAGATATTTTTATACTGCCAACACCGTTCTGTTGATGCATTCTATTTTCAAATGTATTCATTTATGAACCAGTAGTTAGAAGTAGAAAAGTTCAAACAGAAACCACAAAGCTCATCTACAGCCACACCACACTGGATACGCCCAATCTCATCTGATCTTGGAAGCAAAGCAGTATTGGGCCTGGTTAGTACTTGGATGGGAGACCACCTGGGAATACAAGGTGCTGTAGATATTTTTATACTGCCAACACCGTTCTGTTGATGCATTCCATTTTCAAACGTATTCATTTATGAACCAGTAGTTAGAAGTAGAAAAGTTCTAACAGAAACCACTAAGCTCATCTACAGCCACACCACACTGGATACGCCCAATCTCATCTGATCTTGGAAGCTAAGCAGTGTTGGGCCTGGTTAGTACTTGGATGGGAGACCACCTGGGAATACAAGGTGCTGTAGATATTTTTATACTGCCAACACCGTTCTGTTGATGCATTCCATTTTCAAATGTATTTATTTATGAACCAGTAGTTAGAAGTAGAAAAGTTCTAACAGAAACCATAAAGCTCATCTACAGCCACACCACACTGGATACGCCCAATCTCATCTGATCTTGGAAGCTAAGCAGTGTTGGGCCTGGTTAGTACTTGGATGGGAGACCACCTGGGAATACAAGGTGCTGTAGATAATTTTATACTGCCAACACCGTTCTGTTGATGCATTCCATTTTAAAACGTATTAATTTATGAACCAGTAGTTAGAAGTAGAAAAGTTCTAACAGAAACCACAAAGTTCGTCTACAGCCACACCACACTGGATACGCCCAATCTCATTTGATCTTGGAAGCTAAGCAGTGTTGGGCCTGGTTAGTACTTGGATGGGAGACCACCTGGGAAAACAAGGTGCTGTAGATATTTTTATACTGCCAACACCGTTCTGTTGATGCATTCCATTTTCAAACGTATTCATTTATGAACCAGTATTTAGAAGTAGAAAAGTTCTAACAAAAACCACTAAGCTCATCTACAGCCACACCACACTGGATACGCCCAATCTCATCTGATCTTGGAAGCTAAGCAGTGTTGGGCCTAGTTAGTACTTGGATGGGAGACCACCTGGGAATACAAGGTGCTGTAGATATTTTTATACTGCCAACACCGTTCTGTTGATGCATTCCATTTTCAAACGTATTCATTTATGAACCAGTAGTTAGAAGTAGAAAAGTTCTAACAGAAACCATAAAGCTCATCTACAGCAACACCACACTGGATACGCCCAATCTCATCTGATCTTGGAAGCTAAGCAGTGTTGGGCCTGGTTAGTACTTGGATGGGAGACCACCTGGGAATACAAGGTGCTGTAGATATTTTTATACTGCCAACACCGTTCTGTTGATGCATTCCATTTTTAAACGTATTCATTTATGAACCAGTAGCTAGAAGTAGAAAAGTTCTAACAGAAACCACAAAGCTCATCTACAGCCCCACCACACTGGATACGCCCAATCTCATCTGATCTTGGAAGCTAAGCAGTGTTGGGCCTGGTTAGTACTTGGATGGGAGACCACCTGGGAATACAAGGTGCTGTAGATGTTTTTATACTACCAACACCGTTCTGTTGATGCATTCCATTTTCAAACGTATTCATTTATGAACCAGTAGTTAGAAGTAGAAAAGTACTAACAGAAACCATAAAGCTCTTCTACAGCCACACCACATTGGATATGCCCAATCTCATCTGATCTTGGAAGCTAAGCAGTGTTGGGCCTGGTTAGTACTTGGATGGGAGACCACCTGGGAATACATAGGTGGTGTAGATATTTTTATACTGCCAACACCGTTCTGTTGATGCTTTCCATTTTCAAACGTATTCATTTATGAACCAGTAGTTAGAAGTAGAAAAGTTCTAACAGAAACCACAAAGCTCATCTACAGCCACACCACACTGGATACGCCCAATCTTATCTGATCTAGAAAGCTAAGCAGTGTTGGGCCTGGTTAGTACTTGGATGGGAGACCACCTGGGAATACAAGGTGCTGTAGATACTTTTATACTGCCAACACCGTTCTGTTGATGCATTCAATTTTCAAATGTATTCATTTATGAACCAGTAGTTAGAAGTAGAAAAGTTCAAACAGAAACCACAAAGCTCATCTACAGCCACACCACACTGGATACGCCCAATCTCATCTGATCTTGGAAGCAAAGCAGTATTGGCCCTGGTTAGTACTTGGATGGGAGACCACCTGGGAATACAAGGTGCTGTAGATACTTTTATACTGCCAACACCGTTCTGTTGATGCATTCAATTTTCAAATGTATTCATTTATGAACCAGTAGTTAGAAGTAGAAAAGTTCAAACAGAAACCACAAAGCTCATCTACAGCCACACCACACTGGATACGCCCAATCTCATCTGATCTTGGAAGCAAAGCAGTATTGGCCCTGGTTAGTACTTGGATGGGAGACCACCTGGGAATACAAGGTGCTGTAGATATTTTTATACTGCCAACACCGTTCTGTTGATGCATTCCATTTTCAAATGTATTCATTTATGAACCAGTAGTTAGAAGTAGAAAAGTTCTAACAGAAACCACAAAGCTCATCTACAGCCACACCACACTGGATACGCCCAATCTCATCTGATCTTGGAAGCTAAGCAGTGTTGGGCCTGGTTAGTACTTGGATGGGAGACCACCTGGGAATACAAGGTGCTATAGATATTTTTATACTGCCAACACCGTTCTGTTGATGCATTCCATTTTCAAACGTATTCATTTATGAACCAGTAGTTAGAAGTAGAAAAGTTCAAACAGAAACCACAAAGCTCATCTACAGCCACACCACACTGGATACGCCCAATCTCATCTGATCTTGGAAGCAAAGCAGTATTGGCCCTGGTTAGTACTTGGATGGGAGACCACCTGGGAATACAAGGTGCTGTAGATATTTTTATACTGCCAACACCGTTCTGTTGATGCATTCCATTTTCAAACGTATTCATTTATGAACCAGTAGTTAGAAGTAGAAAAGTTCTAACAGAAACCACAAAGCTCATCTACAGCCACACCGCAGTGGATACGCCCAATCTCATCTGATCTTGGAAGCTAAGCAGTGTTGGGCCTGGTTAGTACTTGGATGGGAGACCACCTGGGAATACAAGGTGCTGTAGATATTTATATACTGCCAACACCGTTCTGTTGATGCATTCCATTTTCAAACGTATTCATTTATGAACCAGTAGTTAGAAGTAGAAAAGTTCTAACATAAACCACAAAGCTCATCTACAGCCACACCACACTGGATACGCCCAATCTCATCTGGTCTTGGAAGCTAAACAGTGTTGGGCCTGGTTAGTACTTGGATGGGAGACCACCTGGGAATACAAAGTGCTGTAGATATTTATATACTGCCAACACCGTTCTGTTGATGCATTCCATTTTCAAACTTATTCATTTATGAACCAGTAGTTAGAAGTAGAAAAGTTCAAACAGAAACCACAAAGCTCATCTACAGCCACACCACACTGGATACGCCCAATCTCATCTGATCTTGGAAGCTAAGCAGTATTGGGCCTGGTTCGTACTTGGATGGGAGACCACCTGGGAATACAAGGTGCTGTAGATATTTTTATACTGCCAACACCGTTCTGTTGATGCATTCCATTTTCAAATGTATTCATTTATGAACCAGTAGTTAGAAGTAGAAAAGTTCTAACAGAAACCACAAAGCTCATCTACAGCCACACCACACTGGATACGCCCAATCTCATCTGATCTTGGAAGCTAAGCAGTGTTGGGCCTGGTTAGTACTTGGATGGGAGACCACCTGGGAATACAAGGTGCTGTAGATATTTTTATACTGCCAACACCGTTCTGTTGATGCACTCCATTTTCAAATGTATTCATTTATGAACCAGTAGTTAGAAGTAGAAAAGTTCTAACAGAAACCACAAAGCTCATCTACAGCCACACCACACTGGATACGCCCAATCTCATCTGATCTTGGAAGCTAAGCAGTGTTGGGCCTGGTTAGTACTTGGATGGGAGACCACCTGGCAATACAAGGTGCTGTAGATATTTTTATACTGCCAACACCGTTCTGTTGATGCATTCCATTTTCAAATGTATTCATTTATGAACCAGTAGTTAGAAGTAGAAAAGTTCTAACAGAAACTATAAAGCTCATCTACAGCCACACCACACTGGATACGCCCAATCTCATCTGATCTTGGAAGCTAAGCAGTGTTGGGCCTGGTTAATACTTGGATGGGAGACCACCAGGGAATACAAGGTGCTGTAGATATTTTTATACTGCCAACACCGTTCTGTTGATGCATTCCATTTTCAAACGTATTCATTTATGAACCAGTAGTTAGAAGTAGAAAAGTTTTAACAGAAACCACAAAGCTCATCTACAGCCACACCACACTGGATACGCCCAATCTCATCTGATCTTGGAAGCTAAGCAGTGTTGGGCCTAGTTAGTACTTGGATGGGAGACCACCTGGGAATACAAGGTGCTGTAGATATTTTTATACTGCCAACACCGTTCTGTTGATGCATTCCATTTTCAAACGTATTCATTTATGAACCAGTAGTTAGAAGTAGAAAAGTTCTAACAGAAACCATAAAGCTCATCTACAGCCACACCACACTGGATACGCCCAAACTCATCTGATCTTGGAAGCTAAGCAGTGTTGGGCCTGGTTAGTACTTGGATGGGAGACCACCTGGGAATACTAGGTGCTGTAAATAATTTTATACTGCCAACACCGTTCTGTTGATGCATTCCATTTTAAAACGTATTCATTTATGAACCAGTAGTTAGAAGTAGAAAAGTTCTAACAGAAACCATAATGCTCATCTACAGCCACACCACACTGGATACGCCCAATCTCATCTGATCTTGGAAGCTAAGCAGTGTTGGGCCTGGTTAGTACTTGGATGGGAGACCACCTAGGAATACAAGGTGCTGTAGATATTTTTATACTGCCAACACCGTTCTGTTGATGCATTCCATTTTCAAACGTATTCATTTATAAACCAGTAGTTAGAAGTAGAAAAGTACTAACAGAAACCATAAAGCTCTTCTACAGCCACACCACACTGGATATGCCCAATCTCATCTGATCTTGGAAGCTAAGCAGTGTTGGGCCTGGTTAGTACTTGGATGGGAGACCACCTGGGAATACATAGGTGCTGTAAATATTTTTATACTGCCAACACCGTTCTGTTGATGCATTCCATTTTCAAACGTATTCATTTATGAACCAGTAGTTAGAAGTAGAAAAGTTCTAACAGAAACCACAAAGCTCATATACAACCACACCACACTGGATACGCCCATTCTCATCTGATCTAGGAAGCTAAGCAGTGTTGAGCCTGGTTAGTACTTGGATGGGAGACCACTTGGGAATACAAGGTGCTGTAGATATTTTTATACTGCCAACACCGTACTGTTGATGCATTCCATTTTCAAACGTATTCATTTATGAACCAGTATTTAGAAGTAGAAAAGTTCTAACAGAAACCACAAAGCTCAACTAAAGCCACACCACACTGGGTACGCCCAATCTCATCTGATCTTGGAAGCTAAGCAGTGTTGGTTCTGGTTAGTACTTGGATGGGAGACCACCTGGGAATACAAGGTGCTGTAGATATTTTTATACTGCCAACACCGTTCTGTTGATGCATTCCATTTTCAAACGTATTCATTTATGAACCAGTATTTAGAAGTAGAAAAGTTCTAACAGAAACCACAAAGCTCATCTACAGCCACACCACACTGGATACGCCCAATCTCATCTGATCTTGGAAGCTAAGCAGTGTTGGGCCTGGTTAGTACTTGGATGGGAAACCACCTGGGAATACAAGGTGCTGTAGATATTTTTATACTGCCAACACCGTTCTGTTGATGCATTCCATTTTCAAACGTATTCATTTATGAACCAGTAGTTAGAAGTAGAAAAGTTCAAACAGAAACCACAAAGCTCATCTACAGCCACACCACACTGGATACGCCCAATCTCATCTGATCTTGGAAGCTAAGCAGTGTTGGGCCTGGTTAGTACTTGGATGGGAGATCACCTGGGAATACAAGGTGCTGTAGATATTTTTATACTGCCAACACCGTTCTGTTGATGCATTCCATTTTCAAACGTATTCATTTATGAACCAGTAGTTAGAAGTAGAAAAGTTCTAACAGAAACCACCAAGTTCATCTACAGCCACACCACACTGGATACGCCCAATCTCATCTGATCTTGGAAGCTAAGCAGTGTTGGGCCTGGTTAGTACTTGGATGGGAGACCACCTGGGAATACAAGGTGCTGTAGACATTTTTATACTTCCAACACCGTTCTGTTGATGCATTCAATTTTCAAATGTATTCATTTATGAACCAGTAGTTAGAAGTAGAAAAGTTCAATCAGAAACCACAAAGCTCATCTACAGCCACACCACACTGGATACGCCCAATCTCATCTGATCTTGGAAGCTAAGCAGTATTGGGCCTGGTTAGTACTTGGATGGGAGACCACCTGGGAATACAAGGTGCTGTAGATATTTTTATACTGCCAACACCGTTCTGTTGATGCATTCCATTTTCAAACGTATTCATTTATGAACCAGTAGTTAGAAGTAGAAAAGTTCTAACAGAAACCACAAAGCTCATCTACAGCCACACCACACTGGATACGCCCAATCTCATCTGATCTTGGAAGCTAAGCAGTGTTGGGCCTGGTTAGTACTTGGATGGGAGACCACCTGGGAATACAAGGTGCTGTAGATATTTTTATACTGCCAACACCGTTCTGTTGATGCATTCCATTTTTAAACGTATTCATTTATGAACCAGTAGTTAGAAGTAGAAAAGTTCAAACAGAAACCACAAAGCTCATCTACAGCCACACCAGACTGGATACGCCCAATCTCATCTGATCTTGGAAGCTAAGCAGTGTTGGGCCTGGTTAGTACTTGGATGGGAGATCACCTGGGAATACAAGGTGCTGTAGATATTTTTATACTGCCAACACCGTTCTGTTGATGCATTCCATTTTCAAACGTATTCATTTATGAACCAGTAGTTAGAAGTAGAAAAGTTCTAACAGAAACCACCAAGTTCATCTACAGCCACACCACACTGGATACGCCCAATCTCATCTGATCTTGGAAGCTAAGCAGTGTTGGGCCTGGTTAGTACTTGGATGGGAGACCACCTGGGAATACAAGGTGCTGTAGATATTTTTATACTGCCAACACCGTTCTGTTGATGCATTCCATTTTTAAACGTATTCATTTATGAACCAGTAGTTAGAAGTAGAAAAGTTCTAACAGAAACCACAAAGCTCATCTACAGCCACACCACACTGGATACGCCCAATCTCATCTGATCTTGGAAGCTAAGCAGTGTTGGGTCTGGTTAGTACTTGGATGGGAGACCACCTGGGAATACAAGGTGCTGTAGATGTTTTTATACTACCAGCACCGTTCTGTTGATGCATTCCATTTTCAAACGTATTCATTTATGAACCAGTAGTTAGTAGAAAAGTACTAACAGAAACCATAAAGCTCTTCTACAGCCACACCACATTGGATATGCCCAATCTCATCCGATCTAGGAAGCTAAGCAGTGTTGGGCCTGGTTAGTACTTGGATGGGAGACCACCTGGGAATACATAGGTGGTGTAGATATTTTTATACTGCCAACACCGTTCTGTTGATGCATTCCATTTTCAAACGTATTCATTTATGAACCAGTAGTTAGAAGTAGAAAAGTTCTAACAGAAACCACAAAGCTTATCTACAGCCACACCACACTGGATACGCCCAATCTTATCTGATCTAGAAAGCTAAGCAGTGTTGGGCCTGGTTAGTACTTGGATGGGAGACCACCTGGGAATACAAGGTGCTGTAGATACTTTTATACTGCCAACACCGTTCTGTTGATGCATTCAATTTTCAAATGTATTCATTTATGAACCAGTAGTTAGAAGTAGAAAAGTTCAAACAGAAACCACAAAGCTCATCTACAGCCACACCACACTGGATACGCCCAATCTCATCTGATCTTGGAAGCAAAGCAGTATTGGCCCTGGTTAGTACTTGGATGGGAGACCACCTGGGAATACAAGGTGCTGTAGATATTTTTATACTGCCAACACCGTTCTGTTGATGCATTCCATTTTCAAACGTATTCATTTATGAACCAGTAGTTAGAAGTAAAAAAGTTCTAACAGAAACCACAAATCTCATCTACAGCCACACCACACTGGATACGCCCAATCTCATCTGATCTTGGAAGCTAAGCAGTGTTGGGCCTGGTTAGTACTTGGATGGGAGACCACCTGGGAATACAAGGTACTGTAGATATTTTTATACTGCCAACACCGTTCTGTTGATGCATTCCATTTTCAAACATATTCATTTATGAACCAGTAGTTAGAAGTAGAAAAGTTCTAACAGAAACCACAAAGCTAATCTACAGCCACACCACACTGGATACGCCCAATCTCATCTGATCTAGAAAACTAAGCAGTGTTGAGCCTGGTTAGTACTTGGATGGGAGACCACCTGGGAATTCAAGGTGCTGTAGATATTTTTATACTGCCAACACCGTTCTGTTGATGCATTCCATTTTCAAACGTATTCATTTATGAACCAGTAGTTAGAAGTAGAAAAGTTCTAACAGAAACCACAAAGTTCATCTACAGCCACACCACAATGGATACGCCCAATCTCATCTGATCTTGGAAGCTAAGCAGTGTTGGGCCTGGTTTGTACTTGGATGGGAGACCACCTGGGAATACAAGGTGCTGTAGACATTTTTATACTTCCAACACCGTTCTGTTGATGCATTCAATTTTCAAATGTATTCATTTATGAACCAGTAGTTAGAAGTAGAAAAGTTCAATCAGAAACCACAAAGCTCATCTACAGCCACACCACACTGGATACGCCCAATCTCATCTGATCTTGGAAGCTAAGCAGTATTGGGCCTGGTTAGTACTTGGATGAGAGACCACCTGGGAATACAAGGTGCTGTAGATATTTTTATACTGCCAACACTGTTCTGTTGATGCATTCCATTTTCAAACGTATTCATTTATGAACCAGTAGTTAGAAGTAGAAAAGTTCTAACAGAAACCACAAAGCTCATCTACAGCCACACCACACTGGATACGCCCAATCTCATCTGATCTTGGAATCTAAGCAGTGTTGGGCCTGGTTAGTACTTGGATGGGAGACCACCTGGGAATACAAGGTGCTGTAGATATTTTTATACTGCCAACACCGTTCTGTTGATGCATTCCATTTTAAAACGTATTCATTTATGAACCAGTAGTTAGAAGTAGAAAAGTTCTAACAGAAACCATAAAGCTCATCTACAGCCACACCACACTGGATACGCGCAATTTCATCTGATCTTGGAAGCTAAGCAGTGCTGGGCCTGGTTAGTACTTGGATGGGAGACCACCTGGGAATACAAGGTGCTGTAGATATTTTTATACTGCCAACACCGTTCTGTTGATGCATTCAATTTTCAAATGTATTCATTTATGAACCAGTAGTTAGAAGTAGAAAAGTTCAAACAGAAACCACAAAGCTCATCTACAGCCACACCACACTGGATATGCCCAATCTCATCTGATCTTGGAAGCAAAGCAGTATAGGGCCTGGTTAGTACTTGGATGGGAGACCACCTGGGAATACAATGTGCTGTAGATATTTTTATACTGCCAACACCGTACTGTTGATGCATTCCATTGTCAAACGTATTCATTTATGAACCAGTAGTTAGAAGTAGAAAAGTTCTAACAGAAACCACAAAGCTCATCTACAGCCACACCGCACTGGATACGCCCAATCTCATCTGATCTTGGAAGCTAAGCAGTGTTGGGCCTGGTTAGTACTTGGATGGGAGACCACCTGGGAATACAAGGTGCTGTAGATATTTTTATACTGCCAACACCGTTCTGTTGATGCATTCCATTTTTAAACGTATTCATTTATGAACCAGTAGTTAGAAGTAGAAAAGTTCTAACAGAAACCACAAAACTCATCTACAGCCACACCACACTGGATACGCCCAATCTCATCTGATCTTGGAAGCTAAGCAATGTTGGGTCTGGTTAGTACTTGGATGGGAGACCACCTGGGAATACAAGGTGCTGTAGATGTTTTTATACTACCAACACCGTTCTGTTGATGCATTCCATTTTCAAACGTATTCATTTATGAACCAGTAGTTAGTAGAAAAGTACTAACAGAAACCATAAAGCTCTTCTACAGCCACACCACATTGGATATGCCCAATCTCATCTGATCTTGGAAGCTAAGCAGTGTTGGGCCTGGTTAGTACTTGGATGTGAGACCACCTGGGAATACATAGGTGGTGTAGATATTTTTATACTGCCAACACCGTTCTGTTGATGAATTCCATTTTCAAACGTATTCATTTATGAACCAGTAGTTAGAAGTAGAAAAGTTCTAACAGAAACCACAAAGCTCATCTACAGCCACACCACACTGGATACGCCCAATCTTATCTGATCTAGAAAGCTAAGCAGTGTTGGGCCTGGTTAGTACTTGGATGGGAGACCACCTGGGAATACAAGGTGCTGTAGATACTTTTATACTGCCAACACCGTTCTGTTGATGCATTCCATTTTCAAACGTATTCATTTATGAACCAGTAGTTAGAAGTAGAAAATTTCTAACAGAAACCACAAAGCTCATCTACAGCCACACCACACTGGATACGCCCAATCTCATCTGATCTTGGAAGCTAAGCAGTGTTGGGCCTGGTTAGTACTTGGATGGGAGACCACCTGGGAATACAAGGTGCTGTAGATATTTTTATACTGCCAACACCGTTCTGTTGATGCATTCCATTTTCAAACGTATTCATTTATGAACCAGTAGTTAGAAGTAGAAAAGTTCTAACAGAAACCACAAAGCTCATTTACAGCCACACCACACTGGATACGCCCAATCTCATCTGATCTAGAAAGCAAAGCAGTGTTGAGCCTGGTTAGTACTTGGATGGGAGACCACCTGGGAATACAAGGTGCTGTAGATATTTTTATACTGCCAACACCGTTCTGCTGATGCATTCCATTTTCAAACGTATTCATTTATGAACCAGTAGTTAGAAGTAGAAAATGTCTAACAGAAACCACAAAGCTCATCTACAGCCACACCACACTGGATACGCCCACTCTCATCTGATCTTGGAAGCTAAGCAGTGTTGGGCCTGGTTAGTACTTGGATGGGATACCACCTGGGAATACAAGGTGCTGTAGATATTTTTATACTGCCAACACCGTTCTGTTGATGCATTCCATTTTTAAACGTATTCATCTATGAACCAGTAGTTAGAAGTAGAAAAGTTCTAACAGAAACCACAAAGCTTATCTACAGCCACACCACACTGGATACGCCCAATCTCATCTGATCTTTGAAGCTAAGCAGTGTTGGGCCTGGTTAGTACTTGGATGGGAGACCACCTGGGGATACAAGGTGCTGTAGATATTTTTATACTGCCAACACCGTTCTGTTGATGCATTCCATTTTCAAACGTATTCATTTATGAACCAGTAGTTAGAAGTAGAAAAGTTCTAACAGAAACCACAAAGCTCATCTACAGCCACACCACACTGGATACGCCCAATCTCATCTTATCTTGGAAGCTAAGCAGTGTTGGGCCTGGTTAGTACTTGGATGGGAGACCACCTGGGAATACAAGGTGCTGGATGTATTTTTATACTGCCAACACCGTTCTGTTGATGCATTCCATTTTCAAACGTATTCATTTATGAACCAGTAGTTAGAAGTAGAAAAGTTCTAACAGAAACCACTAAGCTCATCTACAGCCACACCACACTGGATACGCCCAATCTCATCTGATCTTGGAAGCTAAGCAGTGTTGGGCCTGGTTAGTACTTGGATGGGAGACCACCTGGGAATACAAGGTGCTGTAGATATTTTTATACTGCCAACACCGTTCTGTTGATGCATTCCATTTTCAAACGTATTCATTTATGAACCAGTAGTTAGAAGTAGAAAAGTTCTAACAGAAACCATAAAGCTCATCTACAGCCACACCACACTGGATACGCCCAATCTCATCTGATCTTGGAAGCTAAGCAGTGTTGGGCCTGGTTAGTACTTGGATGGGAGACCACCTGGGAATACAAGGGACTGTAGATATTTTTATACTGCCAACACCGTTCTGTTGATGCATTCCATTTTCAAACGTATTCATTTATGAACCAGTAGTTAGAAGTAGAAAAGTTCTAACAGAAACCACAAAGCTTATCTACAGCCACACCACACTGGATACGCCCAATCTCATCTGATCTTTGAAGCTAAGCAGTGTTGGGCCTGGTTAGTACTTGGATGGGAGACCACCTGGGGATACAAGGTGCTGTAGATATTTTTATACTGCCAACACCGTTCTGTTGATGCATTCCATTTTCAAACGTATTCATTTATGAACCAGTAGTTAGAAGTAGAAAAGTTCTAACAGAAACCACAAAGCTCATCTACAGCCACACCACACTGGATACGCCCAATCTCATCTTATCTTGGAAGCTAAGCAGTGTTGGGCCTGGTTAGTACTTGGATGGGAGACCACCTGGGAATACAAGGTGCTGGAGATATTTTTATACTGCCAACACCGTTCTGTTGATGCATTCCATTTTCAAACGTATTCATTTATGAACCAGTAGTTAGAAGTAGAAAAGTTCTAACAGAAACCTCTAAGCTCATCTACAGCCACACCACACTGGATACGCCCAATCTCATCTGATCTTGGAAGCTAAGCAGTGTTGGGCCTGGTTAGTACTTGGATGGGAGACCACCTGGGAATACAAGGTGCTGTAGATATTTTTATACTGCCAACACCGTTCTGTTGATGCATTCCATTTTCAAACGTATTCATTTATGAACCAGTAGTTAGAAGTAGAAAAGTTCTAACAGAAACCATAAAGCTCATCTACAGCCACACCACACTGGATACGCCCAATCTCATCTGATCTTGGAAGCTAAGCAGTGTTGGGCCTGGTTAGTACTTGGATGGGAGACCACCTGGGAATACAAGGGACTGTAGATATTTTTATACTGCCAACACCGTTCTGTTGATGCATTCCATTTTCAAACGTATTCATTTATGAACCAGTAGTTAGAAGTAGAAAAGTTCTAACAGAAACCACAAAGCTCATCTACAGCCACACCACACTGGATACGCCCAATCTCATCTGATCTTGGATGCTAAGCAGTGTTGGGCCTGGTTAGTACTTGGATGGGAGACCACCTGGGAATACAAGGTGCTGTAGATATTTTTATACTGCTAACACCGTTCTGTTGATGCATCCCATTTTCAAATGTATTCATTTATGAACCAGTAGTTAGAAGTAGAAAAGTTCTAACAGAAACTATAAAGCTCATCTACAGCCACACCACACTGGATACGCCCAATCTCATCTGATCTTGGAAGCTAAGCAGTGTTGGGCCTGGTTAATACTTGGATGGGAGACCACCTGGGAATACAAGGTGCTGTAGATATTTTTATACTGCCAACACCGTTCTGTTGATGCATTCCATTTTCAAACTTATTCATTTATGAACCAGTAGTTTGAAGTAGAAAAGTTCTAACAGAAACCACAAAGCTCATCTACAGCCACACCACACTGGATACGCCCAATCTCATCTGATCTTGGAAGCTAAGCAGTGTTGGGCCTGGTTAGTACTTGGATGGGAGACCACCTGGGAATACAAGGTGCTGTAGATATTTTTATACTGCTAACACCGTTCTGTTGATGCATTCCATTTTCAAACGTATTCATTTATGAACCAGTAGTTAGAAGTAGAAAAGTTCTAACAGAAACCATAAAGCTCATCTACAGTCACACCACACTGGATACGCCCAATCTCATCTGATCTTGGAAGCTAAGCAGTGTTGGGCCTGGTTAGTACTTGGATGGGAGACCACCTGGGAATACAAGGGACTGTAGATATTTTTATACTGCCAACACCGTTCTGTTGATGCATTCCATTTTTGAAACGTATTCATTTATGAACCAGTAGTTAGAAGTAGAAAAGTTCTAACAGAAACCACAAAGCTCATCTACAGCCACACCACACTGGATACGCCCAATCTCATCTGATCTTGGAAGCTAAGCAGTGTTGGGCTTGGTTAGTACTTGGATGGGAGACCACCTGGGAATACAAGGTGCTGTAGATATTTTTATACTGCCAACACCGTTCTGTTGATGCATTCCATTTTCAAACGTATTCATTTATGAACCAGTAGTTAGAAGTAGAAAAGTTCTAACAGAAACCATAAAGCGCATCTACAGCCACACCACACTGGATACGCCCAATCTCATCTGATCTTGGAAGCTAAGCAGTGTTGGGCCTGGTTAGTACTTGGATGGGAGACCACCAGGGAATACAAGGTGCTGTAGATAATTTTATACTGCCAACACCGTTCTGTTGATGCATTCCATTTTAAAACGTATTCATTTATGAACCAGTAGTTAGAAGTAGAAAAGTTCTAACAGAAACCATAAAGCTCATCTACAGCCACACCACACTGGATACGCCCAATCTCATCTGATCTTGGAAGCTAAGCAGTGTTGGGCCTGGTTAGTACTTGGATGGGAGACCACCTGGGAATACAAGGTGCTGTAGATATTTTTATACTGCCAACACCGTTCTGTTGATGCATTCCATTTTCAAACGTATTCATTTATGAACCAGTAGTTAGAAGTAGAAAAGTACTAACAGAAACCATAAAGCTCTTCTACAGCCACACCACACTGGATATGCCCAATCTCATCTGATCTTGGAAGCTAAGCAGTGTTGGGCCTGGTTAGTACTTGGATGGGAGACCACCTGGGAATACATAGGTGCTGTAAACATTTTTATACTGCCAACACCGTTCTGTTGATGCATTCCATTTTCAAACGTATTCATTTATGAACCAGTAGTTAGAAGTAGAAAAGTTCTAACAGAAACCACAAAGCTCATCTACAGCCACACCGCACTGGATACGCCCAATCTCATCTGATCTTGGAAGCTAAGCAGTGTTGGGCCTGGTTAGTACTTGGATGGGAGACCACCTGGGAATACAAGGTGCTGTAGATATTTTTATACTGCCAACACCGTTCTGTTGATGCATTCCATTTTCAAACGTATTCATTTATGAACCAGTAGTTAGAAGTAGAAAAGTTCTAACAGAAACCACAAAGCTCATCTACAGCCACACCACACTGGATACGCCCAATCTCATCTGATCTTGGAAGCTAAGCAGTGTTGAGCCTGGTTAGTACTTGGATGGGAGACCACCTGGGAATACAAGGTGCTGTAGATATTTTTATACTGCCAACACCGTTCTGTTGATGCATTCCATTTTCAAACGTATTCATTTATGAACCAGTAGTTAGAAGTAGAAAAGTTCTAACAGAAACCATAAAGCTCATCTACAGCCACACCACACTGGATACGCCCAATCTCATCTGATCTTGGAAGTTAAGCAGTGTTGGTCCTGGTTAGTACTTGGATGGGAGACCACCTGGGAATACAAGGTGCTGTAGATAATTTTATACTGCCAACACCGTTCTGTTGATGCATTCCATTTTAAAACGTATTCATTTATGAACCAGTAGTTAGAAGTAGAAAAGTTCTAACAGAAACCATAAAGCTCATCTACAGCCACACCACACTGGATACGCCCAATCTCATCTGATCTTGGAAGCTAAGCAGTGTTGGGCCTGGTTAGTACTTGGATGGGAGACCACCTGGGAATACAAGGTGCTGTAGATATTTTTATACTGCCAACACCGTTCTGTTGATGCATTCCATTTTCAAACGTATTCATTTATGAACCAGTAGTTAGAAGTAGAAAAGTACTAACAGAAACCATAAAGCTCTTCTACAGCCACACCACACTGGATATGCCCAATCTCATCTGATCTTGGAAGCTAAGCAGTGTTGGGCCTGGTTAGTACTTGGATGGGAGACCACCTGGGAATACATAGGTGCTGTAAATATTTTTATACTGCCAACACCGTTCTGTTGATGCATTCCATTTTCAAACGTATTCATTTATGAACCAGTAGTTAGAAGTAGAAAAGTTCTAACAGAAACCACAAAGCTCATATACAGCCAAACCACACTGGATACGCCCAATCTCATCTGATCTAGGAAGCTAAGCAGTGTTGAGCCTGGTTAGTTCTTGGATGGGAGATCACCTGGGAATACAAGGTGCTGTAGATATTTTTATACTGCCAACACCGTTCTGTTGATGCATTCCATTTTCAAACGTATTCATTTATGAACCAGTAGTTAGAAGTAGAAAAGTTCTAACAGAAACCACAAAGTTCATCTACAGCCACACCACAATGGATACGCCCAATCTCATCTGATCTTGGAAGCTAAGCATTGTTGGCCCTGGTTAGTACTTGGATGGGAGATCACCTGGGAATACAAGGTGCTGTAGACATTTTTATACTTCCAACACCGTTCTGTTGATGCATTCAATTTTCAAATGTATTCATTTATGAACCAGTAGTTAGAAGTAGAAAAGTTCAATCAGAAACCACAAAGCTCATCTACAGCCACACCACACTGGATACGCCCAATCTCATCTGATCTTGGAAGCTAAGCAGTATTGGGCCTGGTTAGTACTTGGATGGGAGACCACCTGGGAATACAAGGTGCTGTAGATATTTTTATACTGCCAACACCGTTCTGTTGATGCATTCCATTTTCAAACGTATTCATTTATGAACCAGTAGTTAGAAGTAGAAAAGTTCTAACAGAAACCACAACGCTCATCTACAACCACACCACACTGGATACGCCCAATCTCATCTGATCTTGGAAGCTAAGCAGTGTTGGGCCTGGTTAGTACTTGGATGGGAGACCACCTGGGAATACAAGGTGCTGTAGATATTTTTATACTGCCAACACCGTTCTGTTGATGCATTCCATTTTCAAACGTATTCATTTATGAACCAGTAGTTAGAAGTAGAAACGTTCTAACAGAGACCACTAAGCTCATCTACAGCCACACCACACTGGATACGCCCAATCTCATCTGATCTTGGAAGCTAAGCAGTGTTGGGCCTGGTTAGTACTTGGATGGGAGACCACCTGGGAATACAAGGTGCTGTAGATATTTTCATACTGCCAACACCGTTCTGTTGATGCATTCCATTTTCAAATGTATTCATTTATGAACCAGTAGTTAGAAGTAGAAAAGTTCTAACAGAAACCATAAAGCTCATCTACAGCCACACCACACTGGATACGCCCAATCTCATCTGATCTTGGAAGCTAAGCAGTGTTGGGCCTGGTTAGTACTTGGATGGGAGACCACCTGGGTATACAAGGTGCTGTAGATAATTTTATACTGCCAACACCGTTCTGTTGATGCATTCCATTTTAAAATGTATTCATTTATGAACCAGTAGTTAGAAGTAGAAAAGTTCTAACAGAAACCACAAAGTTCATTTACAGCCACACCATACTGGATACGCCCAATATCATCTGATCTTGGAAGCTAAGCAGTGTTGGGCCTGGTTAGTACTTGGATGGGAGACCACCTGGGAATACAAGGTGCTGTAGATATTTTTATACTGCCAACACCGTTCTGTTGATGCATTCCATTTTCAAACGTATTCATTTATGAACCAGTAGTTACAAGTAGAAAAGTTCTAACAGAAACCACAAAGCTCGTCTACAGCCACACCACACTGGATATGCCCAATCTCATCTGATCTTGGAAGCTAAGCAGTGTTGGGCCTGGTTAGTACTTGGATGGGAGACCACCTGGGAATACAAGGTGCTGTAGATATTTTTATACTGCCAACACCGTTCTGTTGATGCATTCCATTTTCAAACGTATTCATTTATGAACCAGTAGTTAGAAGTAGAAAAGTTCTAACAGAAACCACAAAGCTCATCTACAGCCACACCACACTGGATACGCCCAATCTCATCTGATCTTGGAAGCTAAGCAGTGTTGGGCCTGGTTAGTACTTGGATGGGAGACCACCTGGGAATACAAGGTGCTGTAGATATTTTTATACTGCCAACACCGTACTGTTGATGCATTCCATTTTCAAAAGTATTCATTTATGAACCAGTAGTTAGAAGTAGAAAAGTTCTAACAGAAACCACAAAGCTCATCTACAGCCACACCACACTGGATACGCCCAATCTCATTTGATCTTGGAAGCTAAGCAGTGTTGGGCCTGGTTAGTACTTGGATGGGAGACCACCTGGGAATACAAGGTGCTGTAGATATTTTTATACTGCCAACACCGTTCTGTTGATGCATTCCATTTTCAAACGTATTCATTTATGAACCAGTAGTTAGAAGTAGAAAAGTTCTAACAGAAACCACAAAGTTCATCTACAGCCACACCACAATGGATACGCCCAATCTCATCTGATCTTGGAAGCTAAGCAGTGTTGGGCCTGGTTAGTACTTGGATGGGAGACCACCTGGGAATACAAGGTGCTGTAGATATTTTTATACTGCCAACACCGTTCTGTTGATGCATTCCATTTTCAAACGTATTCATTTATGAACCAGTAGTTAGAAGTAGAAAAGTTCTAACAGAAACCATAAAGCTCATCTACAGCCACACCACGCTGGATACGCCCAATCTCATCTGATCTTGGAAGCTAAGCAGTGTTGGGCCTGGTTAGTACTTGGATGGGAGACCACCTGGGAATACAAGGTGCTGTAGATAATTTTATACTACAAACACCGTTCTGTTGATGCATTCCATTTTAAAACATATTCATTTATGAACCAGTAGTTAGAAGTAGAAAAGTTCTAACAGAAACCACAAAGTTCATCTACAGCCACACCACACTGGAAATGCCCAATCTCATCTGATCTTGGAAGCTATGCAGTGTTGGGCCTGGTTAGTACTTGGATGGGAGACCACCTGGGAATACAAGGAGCTGTAGATATTTTTATACTGCCAACACCGTTCTGTTGATGCATTCCATTTTCAAATGTATTCATTTATGAACCAGTAGTTAGAAGTAGAAAAGTTCAAACAGAAACCCCAAAGCTCATCTACAGCCACACCACACTGGATACGCCCAATCTCATCTGATCTTGGAAGCTAAGCAGTGTTGGGCCTGGTTAGTACTTTGATGGGAGACCACCTGGGAATACAAGGTGCTGTAGATATTTTTATACTGCCAACACCGTTCTGTTGATGCATTCCATTTTCAAATGTATTCATTTATGAACCAGTAGTTAGAAGTAGAAAAGTTCAAACAGAAACCGTAAAGCTCATCTACAGCCACACCACACTGGATACGCCCAATCTCATCTGATCTTGGAAGCTAAGCAGTGTTGGGCCTGGTTAGTACTTTGATGGGAGACCACCTGGGAATACAAGGTGCTGTAGATATTTATATACTGCCAACACCGTTCTGTTGATGCATTCCATTTTCAAACGTATTCATTTATGAACCAGTAGTTAGAAGTAGAAAAGTTCTAACAGAAACCGTAAAGCTCATCTACAGCCACACCACACTGGATTCTCCCAATCTCATCTGATCTTGGAAGCTAAGCAGTGTTGGGTCTGGTTAGTACTTGGATGGGAGACCACCTGGGAATACAAGGTGCTGTAGATAATTTTATACTGCCAACACCGTTCTGTTGATGCATTCCATTTTAAAACCTATTCATTTATGAACCAGTAGTTAGAAGTAGAAAAGTTCTAACAGAAACCACAAAGTTCATCTACAGCCACACCACACTGGATACGCCCAATCTCATCTGATCTTGGAAGCTAAGCAGTGTTGGGCCTGGTTAGTACTTGGATGGGAGACCACCTGGGAATACAAGGTGCTGAAGATATTTTTATACTGCCAACACCGTTCTGTTGATGCATTCCATTTTCAAACGTATTCATTTATGAACCAGTAGTTAGAAGTAGAAAAGTTCTAACAGAAACCATAAAGCTCATTTACAGCCACACCACACTGGATACGCCCAATCTCATCTGATCTTGGAAGCTAAGCAGTGTTGGGCCTGGTTAGTACTTGGATGGGAGACCACCTGGGAATATAAGGTGCTGTAGATAATTTTATACTGCCAACACCGTTCTGTTGATGCATTCCATTTTAAAACATATTCATTTATGAACCAGTAGTTAGAAGTAGAAAAGTTCTAACAGAAACCACAAAGTTTATCTACAGCCACACCACACTGGATACGCCCAATCTCATCTGATCTTGGAAGCTAAACAGTGTTGGGCCTGGTTAGTACTTGGATGGGAGACCACCTGGGTATACAAGGTGCTGTAGATAATTTTATACTGCCAACACCGTTCTGTTGATGCATTCCATTTTAAAATGTATTCATTTATGAACCAGTAGTTAGAAGTAGAAAAGTTCTAACAGAAACCACAAAGTTCATCTACAGCCACACCACACTGGATACGCCCAATCTCATCTGATCTTGGAAGCTAAGCAGTGTTGGGCCTGGTTAGTACTTGGATGGGAGACCACCTGGGAATACAAGGTGCTGTAGATATTTTTATACTGCCAACACCGTTCTGTTGATGCATTCCATTTTCAAACGTATTCATTTATGAACCAGTAGTTACAAGTAGAAAAGTTCTAACAGAAACCACAAAGCTCATCTACAGCCACACCACACTGGATACGCCCAATCTCATCTGATCTTGGAAGCTAAGCAGTGTTGGGCCTGGTTAGTACTTGGATGGGAGACCACCTGGGAATACAAGGTGCTGTAGATATTTTTATACTGCCAACACCGTTCTGTTGATGCATTCCATTTTCAAACGTATTCATTTATGAACCAGTAGTTAGAAGTAGAAAAGTTCTAACAGAAACCACAAAGCTTATCTACAGCCACACCACACTGGATACGCCCAATCTCATCTGATCTTGGAAGCTAAGCTAAGCAGTGTTGGGCCTGGTTAGTACTTGGATGGGAGACCACCTGGGAATACAAGGTGCTGTAGATATTTTTATACTGCCAACACCGTTCTGTTGATGCATTCCATTTTCAAACGTATTCATTTATGAACCAGTAGTTAGAAGTAGAAAAGTTCTAACAGAAACCACAAAGCTCATCTACAGCCACACTACACTGGATACGCCCAATCTCATCTGATCTTGGAAGCTAAGCGATGTTGGGCCTGGT
Organism: Pseudophryne corroboree; assembly: GCF_028390025.1. NCBI lineage: Eukaryota > Metazoa > Chordata > Amphibia > Anura > Myobatrachidae > Pseudophryne > Pseudophryne corroboree. Next base: position 113,067,291 of record NC_086446.1, on the reverse strand, counting down.
TAGTACTTGGATGGGAGACCACCTGGGAATACAAGGTGCTGTAGATAATTTTATACTGCAAACACCGTTCTGTTGATGCTTTCCATTTTAAAATATATTCATTTATGAACCAGTAGTTAGAAGTAGAAAAGTTCTAACAGAAACCACAAAGTTCATCTACAGCCACACCACAATGGATACGCCCAATCTCATCTGATCTTGGAAGCTAAGCAGTGTTGGGCCTGGTTAGTACTTGGATGGGAGACCACCTGGGAATACAAGGTGCTGTAGATATTTTTATACTGCCAACACCGTTCTGTTGATGCATTCCATTTTCAAACGTATTCATTTATGAACCAGTAGTTAGAAGTAGAAAAGTTCTAACAGAAACCATAAAGCTCATCTACAGCCACACCACGCTGGATACGCCCAATCTCATCTGATCTTGGAAGCTAAGCAGTGTTGGGCCTGGTTAGTACTTGGATGGGAGACCACCTGGGAATACAAGGTGCTGTAGATAATTTTATACTACAAACACCGTTCTGTTGATGCATTCCATTTTAAAACATATTCATTTATGAACCAGTAGTTAGAAGTAGAAAAGTTCTAACAGAAACCGTAAAGCTCATCTACAGCCACACCACACTGGATTCTCCCAATCTCATCTGATCTTGGAAGCTAAGCAATGTTGGGTCTGGTTAGTACTTGGATGGGAGACCACCTGGGAATACAAGGTGCTGTAGATAATTTTATACTGCCAACACCGTTCTGTTGATGCATTCCATTTTAAAACCTATTCATTTATGAACCAGTAGTTAGAAGTAGAAAAGTTCTAACAGAAACCACAAAGTTCATCTACAGCCACACCACACTGGATACGCCCAATCTCATCTGATCTTGGAAGCTAAGCAGTGTTGGGCCTGGTTAGTACTTGGATGGGAGACCACCTGGGAATACAAGGTGCTGAAGATATTTTTATACTGCCAACACCGTTCTGTTGATGCATTCCATTTTCAAACGTATTCATTTATGAACCAGTAGTTAGAAGTAGAAAAGTTCTAACAGAAACCATAAAGCTCATTTACAGCCACACCACACTGGATACGCCCAATCTCATCTGATCTTGGAAGCTAAGCAGTGTTGGGCCTGGTTAGTACTTGGATGGGAGACCACCTGGGAATATAAGGTGCTGTAGATAATTTTATACTGCCAACACCGTTCTGTTGATGCATTCCATTTTAAAACATATTCATTTATGAACCAGTAGTTAGAAGTAGAAAAGTTCTAACAGAAACCACAAAGTTTATCTACAGCCACACCACACTGGATACGCCCAATCTCATCTGATCTTGGAAGCTAAACAGTGTTGGGCCTGGTTAGTACTTGGATGGGAGACCACCTGGGTATACAAGGTGCTGTAGATAATTTTATACTGCCAACACCGTTCTGTTGATGCATTCCATTTTAAAATGTATTCATTTATGAACCAGTAGTTAGAAGTAGAAAAGTTCTAACAGAAACCACAAAGTTCATCTACAGCCACACCACACTGGATACGCCCAATCTCATCTGATCTTGGAAGCTAAGCAGTGTTGGGCCTGGTTAGTACTTGGATGGGAGACCACCTGGGAATACAAGGTGCTGTAGATATTTTTATACTGCCAACACCGTTCTGTTGATGCATTCCATTTTCAAACGTATTCATTTATGAACCAGTAGTTACAAGTAGAAAAGTTCTAACAGAAACCACAAAGCTCATCTACAGCCACACCACACTGGATACGCTCAATCTCATCTGATCTTGGAAGCTAAGCAGTGTTGGGCCTGGTTAGTACTTGGATGGGAGACCACCTGGGAATACAAGGTGCTGTAGATATTTTTATACTGCCAACACCGTTCTGTTGATGCATTCCATTTTCAAACGTATTCATTTATGAACCAGTAGTTAGAAGTAGAAAAGTTCTAACAGAAACCACAAAGCTTATCTACAGCCACACCACACTGGATACGCCCAATCTCATCTGATCTTGGAAGCTAAGCTAAGCAGTGTTGGGCCTGGTTAGTACTTGGATGGGAGACCACCTGGGAATACAAGGTGCTGTAGATATTTTTATACTGCCAACACCGTTCTGTTGATGCATTCCATTTTCAAACGTATTCATTTATGAACCAGTAGTTAGAAGTAGAAAAGTTCTAACAGAAACCACAAAGCTCATCTACAGCCACACTACACTGGATACGCCCAATCTCATCTGATCTTGGAAGCTAAGCGATGTTGGGCCTGGTTAGTACTTGGATGGGAGACCACCTGGGAATACAAGGTGCTGTAGATAATTTTATACTGCAAACACCGTTCTGTTGATGCTTTCCATTTTAAAATATATTCATTTATGAACCAGTAGTTAGAAGTAGAAAAGTTCTAACAGAAACCACAAAGTTCATCTACAGCCACACCACAATGGATACGCCCAATCTCATCTGATCTTGGAAGCTAAGCAGTGTTGGGCCTGGTTAGTACTTGGATGGGAGACCACCTGGGAATACAAGGTGCTGTAGATATTTTTATACTGCCAACACCGTTCTGTTGATGCATTCCATTTTCAAACGTATTCATTTATGAACCAGTAGTTAGAAGTAGAAAAGTTCTAACAGAAACCATAAAGCTCATCTACAGCCACACCACGCTGGATACGCCCAATCTCATCTGATCTTGGAAGCTAAGCAGTGTTGGGCCTGGTTAGTACTTGGATGGGAGACCACCTGGGAATACAAGGTGCTGTAGATAATTTTATACTACAAACACCGTTCTGTTGATGTATTCCATTTTAAAACATATTCATTTATGAACCAGTAGTTAGAAGTAGAAAAGTTCTAACAGAAACCACAAAGTTCATCTACAGCCACACCACACTGGATATGCCCAATCTCATCTGATCTTGGAAGCTAAGCAGTGTTGGGCCTGGTTAGTACTTGGATGGGAGACCACCTGGGAATACAAGGAGCTGTAGATATTTTTATACTGCCAACACCGTTCTGTTGATGCATTCCATTTTCAAATGTATTCATTTATGAACCAGTAGTTAGAAGTAGAAAAGTTCTAACAGAAACCACAAAGTTCATCTACAGCCACACCACATTGGATATGCCCAATCTCATCTGATCTTGGAAGCTAAGCAGTGTTGGGCCTGGTTATTACTTGGATGGGAGACCACCTGGGAATACAAGGTGCTGTAGATATTTTTATACTGCCAACACCGTTCTGTTGATGCATTCCATTTTCAAACGTATTCATTTATGAACCAGTAGTTAGAAGTAGAAAAGTTCTAACAGAAACCATAAAGCTCATCTACAGCCACACCACACTGGATACGCCCAATCTCATCTGATCTTGGAAGCTAAGCAGTGTTGGGCCTGGTTAGTACTTGGATGGGAGACCACCTGGGAATACAAGGTACTGTAGATATTTTTATACTGCCAACACCGTTCTGTTGATGCATTCCATTTTCAAACGTATTCATTTATGAACCAGTAGTTAGAAGTAGAAAAGTTCTAACAGAAACCACAAAGCTCATCTACAGCCACACCACACTGGATACGCCCAATCTCATCTGATCTTGGAAGCTAAGCAGTGTTGGGCCTGGTTAGTACTTGGATGGGAGACCACCTGGGAATACAAGGTGCTGTAGATATTTTTATACTGCCAACACCGTTCTGTTGATGCATTCCATTTTCAAACGTATTCATTTATGAACCAGTAGTTAGAAGTAGAAAAGTTCTAACAGAAACCACAAAGCTCATCTACAGCCACACCACACTGGATACGCCCAATCTCATCTGATCTTGGAAGCTAAGCAGTGTTGGGCCTGGTTAGTACTTGGATGGGGGACCACCTGGGAATACATAGGTGCTGTAAATATTTTTATACTGCCAACACCGTTCTGTTGATGCATTCCATTTTCAAACGTATTCATTTATGAACCAGTAGTTAGAAGTAGAAAAGTTCTAACAGAAACCACAAAGCTCATATACAGCCACACCACACTGGATACGCCCAATCTCATCTGATCTAGGAAGCTAAGCAGTGTTGAGCCTGGTTAGTACTTGGAAGGGAGACCACTTGGGAATACAAGGTGCTGTAGATATTTTTATACTGCCAACACCGTACTGTTGATGCATTCCATTTTCAAAAGTATTCATTTATGAACCAGTAGTTAGAAGTAGAAAAGTTCTAACAGAAACCACAAAGCTCATCTACAGCCACACCACACTGGATACGCCCAATCTCATCTGATCTTGGAAGCTAAGCAGTGTTGGGCCTGGTTAGTACTTGGATGGGAGACCACCTGGGAATACAAGGTGCTGTAGATATTTTTATACTGCCAACACCGTTCTGTTGATGCATTCCATTTTCAAACGTATTCATTTATGAACCAGTAGTTAGAAGTAGAAAAGTTCTAACAGAAAGTACAAAGTTCATCTACAGCCACACCACAATGGATACGCCCAATCTCATCTGATCTTGGAAGCTAAGCAGTGTTGGGCCTGGTTAGTACTTGGATGGGAGACCACCTGGGAATACAAGGTGCTGTAGATATTTTTATACTGCCAACACCGTTCTGTTGATGCATTCCATTTTCAAACGTATTCATTTATGAACCAGTAGTTAGAAGTAGAAAAGTTCTAACAGAAACCATAAAGCTCATCTACAGCAACACCACGCTGGATACGCCCAATCTCATCTGATCTTGGAAGCAAAGCAGTGTTGGGCCTGGTTAGTACTTGGATGGGAGACCACCTGGGAATACAAGGTGCTGTAGATAATTTTATACTGCAAACACCGTTCTGTTGATGCATTCCATTTTAAAACATATTCATTTATGAACCAGTAGTTAGAAGTAGAAAAGTTCTAACAGAAACCACAAAGTTCATCTACAGCCACACCACACTGGATATGCTCAATCTCATCTGATCTTGGAAGCTAAGCAGTGTTGTGCCTGGTTAGTACTTGGATGGGAGACCACCTGGGAATACAAGGTGCTGTAGATATTTTTATACTGCCAACACCGTTCTGTTGATGCATTCCATTTTCAAACGTATTCATTTATGAACCAGTAGTTAGAAGTAGAAAAGTTCAAACAGAAACCACAAAGCTCATCTACAGCCACACCACACTAGATACGCCCAATCTCATCTGATCTTGGAAGCTAAGCAGTGTTGGGCCTGGTTAGTACTTTGATGGGAGACCACCTGGGAATACAAGGTGCTGTAGATATTTTTATACTGCCAACACCGTTCTGTTGATGCATTCCATTTTCAAACGTATTCATTTATGAACCAGTAGTTAGAAGTAGAAAAGTTCTAACAGAAACCATAAAGCTCATCTACAGCCACACCACACTGGATACGCCCAATCTCATCTGATCTTGGAAGCTAAGCAGTGTTGGGTCTGGTTAGTACTTAAATGGGAGACCACCTGGGAATACAAGGTGCTGTAGATAATTTTATACTGCCAACACCGTTCTGTTGATGCATTCCATTTTCAAAAGTATTCATTTATGAACCAGTAGTTAGAAGTAGAAAAGTTCTAACAGAAACCACAAAGCTCATCTACAGCCACACCACACTGGATACGCCCAATCTCATCTGATCTTGGAAGCTAAGCAGTGTTGGGCCTGGTTAGTACTTGGATGGGAGACCACCTGGGAATACAAGGTGCTGTAGATATTTTTATACTGCCAACACCGTTCTGTTGATGCATTCCATTTTCAAACGTATTCATTTATGAACCAGTAGTTAGAAGTAGAAAAGTTCTAACAGAAAGTACAAAGTTCATCTACAGCCACACCACAATGGATACGCCCAATCTCATCTGATCTTGGAAGCTAAGCAGTGTTGGGCCTGGTTAGTACTTGGATGGGAGACCACCTGGGAATACAAGGTGCTGTAGATATTTTTATACTGCCAACACCGTTCTGTTGATGCATTCCATTTTCAAACGTATTCATTTATGAACCAGTAGTTAGAAGTAGAAAAGTTCTAACAGAAACCATAAAGCTCATCTACAGCAACACCACGCTGGATACGCCCAATCTCATCTGATCTTGGAAGCAAAGCAGTGTTGGGCCTGGTTAGTACTTGGATGGGAGACCACCTGGGAATACAAGGTGCTGTAGATAATTTTATACTGCAAACACCGTTCTGTTGATGCATTCCATTTTAAAACATATTCATTTATGAACCAGTAGTTAGAAGTAGAAAAGTTCTAACAGAAACCACAAAGTTCATCTACAGCCACACCACACTGGATATGCTCAATCTCATCTGATCTTGGAAGCTAAGCAGTGTTGTGCCTGGTTAGTACTTGGATGGGAGACCACCTGGGAATACAAGGTGCTGTAGATATTTTTATACTGCCAACACCGTTCTGTTGATGCATTCCATTTTCAAACGTATTCATTTATGAACCAGTAGTTAGAAGTAGAAAAGTTCAAACAGAAACCACAAAGCTCATCTACAGCCACACCACACTAGATACGCCCAATCTCATCTGATCTTGGAAGCTAAGCAGTGTTGGGCCTGGTTAGTACTTTGATGGGAGACCACCTGGGAATACAAGGTGCTGTAGATATTTTTATACTGCCAACACCGTTCTGTTGATGCATTCCATTTTCAAACGTATTCATTTATGAACCAGTAGTTAGAAGTAGAAAAGTTCTAACAGAAACCATAAAGCTCATCTACAGCCACACCACACTGGATACGCCCAATCTCATCTGATCTTGGAAGCTAAGCAGTGTTGGGTCTGGTTAGTACTTAAATGGGAGACCACCTGGGAATACAAGGTGCTGTAGATAATTTTATACTGCCAACACCGTTCTGTTGATGCATTCCATTTTAAAACGTATTCATTTATGAACCAGTAGTTAGAAGTAGAAAAGTTCTAACAGAAACCACAAAGCTCATCTACAGCCACACTACACTGGATACGCCCAATCTCATCTGATCTTGGAAGCTAAGCGATGTTGGGCCTGGTTAGTACTTGGATGGGAGACCACCTGGGAATACAAGGTGCTGTAGATAATTTTATACTGCAAACACCGTTCTGTTGATGCTTTCCATTTTAAAATATATTCATTTATGAACCAGTAGTTAGAAGTAGAAAAGTTCTAACAGAAACCACAAAGTTCATCTACAGCCACACCACAATGGATACGCCCAATCTCATCTGATCTTGGAAGCTAAGCAGTGTTGGGCCTGGTTAGTACTTGGATGGGAGACCACCTGGGAATACAAGGTGCTGTAGATATTTTTATACTGCCAACACCGTTCTGTTGATGCATTCCATTTTCAAACGTATTCATTTATGAACCAGTAGTTAGAAGTAGAAAAGTTCTAACAGAAACCATAAAGCTCATCTACAGCCACACCACGCTGGATACGCCCAATCTCATCTGATTTTGGAAGCTAAGCAGTGTTGGGCCTGGTTAGTACTTGGATGGGAGACCACCTGGGAATACAAGGTGCTGTAGATAATTTTATACTACAAACACCGTTCTGTTGATGCATTCCATTTTAAAACATATTCATTTATGAACCAGTAGTTAGAAGTAGAAAAGTTCTAACAGAAACCACAAAGTTCATCTACAGCCACACCACACTGGATATGCCCAATCTCATCTGATCTTGGAAGCTAAGCAGTGTTGGGCCTGGTTAGTACTTGGATGGGAGACCACCTGGGAATACAAGGAGCTGTAGATATTTTTATACTGCCAACACCGTTCTGTTGATGCATTCCATTTTCAAATGTATTCATTTATGAACCAGTAGTTAGAAGTAGAAAAGTTCTAACAGAAACCACAAAGTTCATCTACAGCCACACCACATTGGATATGCCCAATCTCATCTGATCTTGGAAGCTAAGCAGTGTTGGGCCTGGTTATTACTTGGATGGGAGACCACCTGGGAATACAAGGTGCTGTAGATATTTTTATACTGCCAACACCGTTCTGTTGATGCATTCCATTTTCAAACGTATTCATTTATGAACCAGTAGTTAGAAGTAGAAAAGTTCTAACAGAAACCATAAAGCTCATCTACAGCCACACCACACTGGATACGCCCAATCTCATCTGATCTTGGAAGCTAAGCAGTGTTGGGCCTGGTTAGTACTTGGATGGGAGACCACCTGGGAATACAAGGTGCTGTAGATATTTTTATACTGCCAACACCGTTCTGTTGATGCATTCCATTTTCAAACGTATTCATTTATGAACCAGTAGTTAGAAGTAGAAAAGTTCTAACAGAAACCACAAAGCTCATCTACAGCCACACCACACTGGATACGCCCAATCTCATCTGATCTTGGAAGCTAAGCAGTGTTGGGCCTGGTTAGTACTTGGATGGGGGACCACCTGGGAATACATAGGTGCTGTAAATATTTTTATACTGCCAACACCGTTCTGTTGATGCATTCCATTTTCAAACGTATTCATTTATGAACCAGTAGTTAGAAGTAGAAAAGTTCTAACAGAAACCACAAAGCTCATATACAGCCACACCACACTGGATACGCCCAATCTCATCTGATCTAGGAAGCTAAGCAGTGTTGAGCCTGGTTAGTACTTGGAAGGGAGACCACTTGGGAATACAAGGTGCTGTAGATATTTTTATACTGCCAACAACGTACTGTTGATGCATTCCATTTTCAAAAGTATTCATTTATGAACCAGTAGTTAGAAGTAGAAAAGTTCTAACAGAAACCACAAAGCTCATCTACAGCCACACCACACTGGATACGCCCAATCTCATCTGATCTTGGAAGCTAAGCAGTGTTGGGCCTGGTTAGTACTTGGATGGGAGACCACCTGGGAATACAAGGTGCTGTAGATATTTTTATACTGCCAACACCGTTCTGTTGATGCATTCCATTTTCAAACGTATTCATTTATGAACCAGTAGTTAGAAGTAGAAAAGTTCTAACAGAAACTACAAAGTTCATCTACAGCCACACCACAATGGATACGCCCAATCTCATCTGATCTTGGAAGCTAAGCAGTGTTGGGCCTGGTTAGTACTTGGATGGGAGACCACCTGGGAATACAAGGTGCTGTAGATATTTTTATACTGCCAACACCGTTCTGTTGATGCATTCCATTTTCAAACGTATTCATTTATGAACCAGTAGTTAGAAGTAGAAAAGTTCTAACAGAAACCATAAAGCTCATCTACAGCAACACCACGCTGGATACGCCCAATCTCATCTGATCTTGGAAGCAAAGCAGTGTTGGGCCTGGTTAGTACTTGGATGGGAGACCACCTGGGAATACAAGGTGCTGTAGATAATTTTATACTGCAAACACCGTTCTGTTGATGCATTCCATTTTAAAACATATTCATTTATGAACCAGTAGTTAGAAGTAGAAAAGTTCTAACAGAAACCACAAAGTTCATCTACAGCCACACCACACTGGATATGCTCAATCTCATCTGATCTTGGAAGCTAAGCAGTGTTGTGCCTGGTTAGTACTTGGATGGGAGACCACCTGGGAATACAAGGTGCTGTAGATATTTTTATACTGCCAACACCGTTCTGTTGATGCATTCCATTTTCAAACGTATTCATTTATGAACCAGTAGTTAGAAGTAGAAAAGTTCAAACAGAAACCACAAAGCTCATCTACAGCAACACCACACTAGATACGCCCAATCTCATCTGATCTTGGAAGCTAAGCAGTGTTGGGCCTGGTTAGTACTTTGATGGGAGACCACCTGGGAATACAAGGTGCTGTAGATATTTTTATACTGCCAACACCGTTCTGTTGATGCATTCCATTTTCAAACGTATTCATTTATGAACCAGTAGTTAGAAGTAGAAAAGTTCTAACAGAAACCATAAAGCTCATCTACAGCCACACCACACTGGATACGCCCAATCTCATCTGATCTTGGAAGCTAAGCAGTGTTGGGTCTGGTTAGTACTTAAATGGGAGACCACCTGGGAATACAAGGTGCTGTAGATAATTTTATACTGCCAACACCGTTCTGTTGATGCATTCCATTTTAAAACGTATTCATTTATGAACCAGTAGTTAGAAGTAGAAAAGTTCTAACAGAAACCACAAAGTTCATCTACAGCCACACCACACTGGATACGCCCAATCTCATCTGATCTTGGAAGCTAAGCAGTGTTGGGCCTGGTTAGTACTTGGATGGGAGACCACCTGGGAATACAAGGTGCTGAAGATATTTTTATACTGCCAACACCGTTCTGTTGATGCATTCCATTTTCAAACGTATTCATTTATGAACCAGTAGTTAGAAGTAGAAAAGTTCTAACAGAAACCATAAAGCTAATCTACAGCCACACCACACTGGATACGCCCAATCTCATCTGATCTTGGAAGCTAAGCAGTGTTGGGCCTGGTTAGTACTTGGATGGGAGACCACCTGGGAATACAAGGTGCTGTAGATAATTTTATACTGCCAACACCGTTCTGTTGATGCATTCCATTTTAAAACGTATTCATTTATGAACCAGTAGTTAGAAGTAGAAAAGTTCTAACAGAAACCACAAAGTTTATCTACAGCCACACCACACTGGATACGCCCAATCTCATCTGATCTTGGAAGTTAAGCAGTGTTGGGCCTGGTTAGTACTTGGATGGGAGACCACCTGGGAATACAAGGTGCTGAAGATATTTTTATACTGCCAACACCGTTCTGTTGATGCATTCCATTTTCAAACGTATTCATTTATGAACCAGTATTTAGAAGTAGAAAAGTTCTAACAGAAACCATAAAGCTCATCTACAGCCACACCACACTGGATACGCCCAATCTCATCTGATCTTGGAAGCTAAGCAGTGTTGGGCCTGGTTAGTACTTGGATGGGAGACCACCTGGGAATACATAGGTGCTGTAAATATTTTTATACTGCCAACACCGTTCTGTTGATGCATTCCATTTTCAAACGTATTCATTTATGAACCAGTAGTTAGAAGTAGAAAAGTTCTAACAGAAACCACAAAGCTCATGTACAGCCACACCACACTGGATACGCCCAATATCATCTGATCTAGGAAGCTAAGCAGTGTTGAACCTGGTTAGTACTTGGATGGGAGACCACCTGGGAATACAAGGTGCTGTAGATATTTTTATACTGCCAACACCGTACTGTTGATGCATTCCATTTTCAAAAGTATTCATTTATGAACCAGTAGTTAGAAGTAGAAAAGTTCTAACAGAAACCACAAAGCTCATCTACAGCCACACCACACTGGATACGCCAAATCTCATCTGATCTTGGAAGCTAAGCAGTGTTGGGCCTGGTTAGTACTTGGATGGGAGACCACCTGGGAATACAAGGTGCTGTAGATATTTTTATACTGCCAACACCGTTCTGTTGATGCATTCCATTTTCAAACGTATTCATTTATGAACCAGTAGTTAGAAGTAGAAAAGTTCTAACAGAAACCATAAAGCTCATCTACAGCCACACCACACTGTATACGCCCAATCTCATCTGATCTTGGAAGCTAAGCAGTGTTGAGCCTGGTTAGTACTTGGGTGGGAGACCACCTGGGAATACAAGGTGCTGTAGATATTTTTATACTGCCAACACCGTTCTGTTGATGCATTCAATTTTCAAATGTATTCATTTATGAACCAGTAGTTAGAAGTAGAAAAGTTCAAACAGAAACCACAAAGCTCATCTACAGCCACACCACACTGGATACGCCCAATCTCATCTGATCTTGGAAGCAAAGCAGTATTGGGCCTGGTTAGTACTTGGATGGGAGACCACCTGGGAATACAAGGTGCTGTAGATATTTTTATACTGCCAACACCGTTCTGTTGATGCATTCCATTTTCAAACGTATTCATTTATGAACCAGTAGTTAGAAGTAGAAAAGTTCTAACAGAAACCACAAAGCTTTTACAGCCACACCACACTGGATACGCCCAATCTCATCTGATCTTGGAAGCTAAGCAGTGTTGGGCCTGGTTAGTATTTGGATGGGAGACCATCTGGGAATACAACGTGCTGTAGATATTTTTATACTGCCAACACCGTTCTGTTGATGCATTCCATTTTAAAACGTATTCATTTATGAACCAGTAGTTAGAAGTAGAAAAGTTCTAACAGAAACCAGAAAGTTCTTCTACAGCAACACCACACTGGATACGCCCAATCTCATCTGATCTTGGAAGCTAAGCAGTGTTGGGCCTGGTTAGTACTTGGATGGGAGACCACCTGGGAATACAAGGTGCTGTAGATATTTTTATACTACCATCACCGTTCTGTTGATGCATTCCATTTTCAAACGTATTCATTTATGAACCAGTAGTCAGAAGTAGAAAAGTACTAACAGAAACCATAAAGCTCTTCTACAGCCACACCACATTGGATATGCCCAATCTCATCTGATCTTGGAAGCTAAGCAGTGTTGGGCCTGGTTAGTACTTGGATGGGAGACCACCTGGGAAAACATAGGTGGTGTAGATATTTTTATACTGCCAACACCGTTCTGTTGATGCATTCCATTTTCAAACGTATTCATTTATGAACCAGTAGTTAGAAGTAGAAAAGTTCTAACAGAAACCATAAAGCTCATCTACAGCCACACCACACTGTATACGCCCAATCTCATCTGATCTCTGAAGCTAAGCAGTGTTGAGCCTGGTTAGTACTTGGGTGGGAGACCACCTGGGAATACAAGGTGCTGTAGATATTTTTATACTGCCAACACCGTTCTGTTGATGCATTCCATTTTCAAACGTATTCATTTATGAACCAGTAGTTAGAAGTAGAAAAGTTCTAACAGAAACCACAAAGCTTTTACAGCCACACCACACTGGATACGCCCAATCTCATCTGATCTTGGAAGCTAAGCAGTTTTGGGCCTGGTTAGTACTTGGATGGGAGACCACCTGGGAATACAAGGTGCTGTAGATATTTTTATACTGCCAACACCGTTCTGTTGATGCATTCCATTTTCAAACGTATTCATTTATGAACCAGTATTTAGAAGTAGAAAAGTTCTAACAGAAACCACAAAGCTCATCTACAGCCACACCACACTGGATACGCCCAATCTCATCTGATCTTGGAAGCTAAGCTGTGTTGGGCCTGGTTAGTACTTGGATGGGAGACCACCTGGGAATACAAGGTGCTGTAGATAATTTTATACTGCCAACACCGTTCTGTTGATACATTCCATTTTAAAACGTATTCATTTATGAACCAGTAGTTAGAAGTAGAAAAGTTCTAACAGAAACCACAAAGCTCATCTACAGCTACACCACACTGGATACGCCCAATCTCATCTGATCTTGGAAGCTAAGCAGTGTTGGGCCTGGTTAGTACTTGGATGGGAGACCACCTGGGAATACAAGGTGCTGTAGATATTTTTATACTGCCAACACCGTTCTGTTGATGCATTCCATTTTAAAACGTATTAATTTATGAACCAGTAGTTAGAAGTAGAAAAGTTCTAACAGAAACCATAAAGCTCATCTACAGCCACACCACACTGGATACGCCCAATCTCATCTGATCTTGGAAGCTAAGCAGTGTTGGGCCTGGTTAGTACTTGGATGGGAGACCAACTGGGAATACAAGGTGCTGTAGATATTTTTATACTGCCAACACCGTTCTGTTGATGCATTCAATTTTCAAATGTATTCATTTATGAACCAGTAATTAGAAGTAGAAAAGTTCAAACAGAAACCACAAAGCTCATCTACAGCCACACCACACTGGATACGCCCAATCTCATCTGATCTTGGAAGCAAAGCAGTATTGGGCCTGGTTAGTACTTGGATGGGAGACCACCTGGGAATACAAGGTGCTGTAGATATTTTTATACTGCCAACACCGTACTGTTGATGCATTCCATTTTCAAACGTATTCATTTATGAACCAGTAGTTAGAAGTAGAAAAGTTCTAACAGAAACCACAAAACTCATCTACAGCCACACCACACTGGATACGCCCAATCTCATCTGATCTAGAAAGCTAAGCAGTGTTGGGCCTGGTTAGTACTTGGATGGGAGACCACCTGGGAATACAAGGTGCTGTAGTTATTTTTATACTACCAACACCATTCTGTTGATGCATTCCATTTTCAAACGTATTCATTTATGAACCAGTAGTTAGAAGTAGAAAAGTTCTAACAGAAACCATAAAGCTCATCTACAGCCACACCACACTGTATACGCCCAATCTCATCTGATCTTGGAAGCTAAGCAGTGTTGAGCCTGGTTAGTACTTGGATGGGAGACCACCTGGGAATACAAGGTGCTGTAGATATTTTTATACTGCCAACACCGTTCTGTTGATGCATTCAATTTTCAAATGTATTCATTTATGAACCAGTAGTTAGAAGTAGAAAAGTTCAAACAGAAACCACAAAGCTCATCTACAGCCACACCACACTGGATACGCCCAATCTCATCTGATCTTGGAAGCAAAGCAGTATTGGGCCTGGTTAGTACTTGGATGGGAGACCACCTGGGAATACAAGGTGCTGTAGATATTTTTATACTGCCAACACCGTTCTGTTGATGCATTCCATTTTCAAACGTATTCATTTATGAACCAGTAGTTAGAAGTAGAAAAGTTCTAACAGAAACCATAAAGCTCATCTACAGCAACACCACGCTGGATACGCCCAATCTCATCTGATCTTGGAAGCTAAGCAGTGTTGGGCCTGGTTAGTACTTGGATGGGAGACCACCTGGGAATACAAGGTGCTGTAGATAATTTTATACTGCAAACACCGTTCTGTTGATGCATTCCATTTTAAAACATGTTCATTTATGAACCAGTAGTTAGAAGTAGAAAAGTTCTAACAGAAACCACAAAGTTCATCTACAGCCACACCACACTGGATATGCCCAATCTCATCTGATCTTGGAAGCTAAGCAGTGTTGGGCCTGGTTAGTACTTGGATGGGAGACCACCTGGGAATACAAGGTGCTGTAGATATTTTTATACTGCCAACACCGTTCTGTTGATGCATTCCATTTTCAAACGTATTCATTTATGAACCAGTAGTTAGAAGTAGAAAAGTTCTAACAGAAACCATAAAGCTCATCTACAGCCACACCACACTGGATACGCCCAATCTCATCTGATCTTGGAAGCAAAGCAGTATTGGGCCTGGTTAGTACTTGGATGGGAGACCACCTGGGAATACAAGGTGCTGTAGATATTTTTATACTGCCAACACCGTTCTGTTGATGCATTCCATTTTCAAACGTATTCATTTATGAACCAGTAGTTAGAAGTAGAAAAGTTCTAACAGAAACCGCAAAGCTCATCTACAGCTACACCACACTGGATACGCCCAATCTCATCTGATCTTGGAAGCTAAGCAGTGTTGGGCCTGGTTAGTACTTGGATGGGAGACCACCTGGGAATACAAGGTGCTGTAGATATTTTTATACTGCCAACACCGTTCTTTTGATGCATTCCATTTTAAAACGTATTCATTTATGAATCAGTAGTTAGAAGTAGAAAAGTTCTAACAGAAACCGTAAAGCTCATCTACAGCCACACCACACTGGATACGCCCAATCTCATCTGATCTTGGAAGCTAAGCAGTGTTGGGCCTGGTTAGTACTTGGATGGGAGACCATCTGGGAATACAAGGTGCTGTAGATATTTTTATACTGCCAACACCGTTCTGTTGATGCATTCCATTTTAAAACGTATTCATTTATGAACCAGTAGTTAGAAGTATAAAAGTTCTAACAGAAACCAGAAAGTTCTTCTACAGCAACACCACACTGGATACGCCCAATCTCATCTGATCTTGGAAGCTAAGCAGTGTTGAGCCTGGTTAGTACTTGGGTGGGAGACCACCTGGGAATACAAGGTGCTGTAGATATTTTTATACTGCCAACACCGTTCTGTTGATGCATTCCATTTTCAAACGTATTCATTTATGAACCAGTAGTTAGAAGTAGAAAAGTTCTAACAGAAACCACAAAGCTTTTACAGCCACACCACACTGGATACGCCCAATCTCATCTGATCTTGGAAGCTAAGCAGTTTTGGGCCTGGTTAGTACTTGGATGGGAGACCACCTGGGAATACAAGGTGCTGTAGATATTTTTATATTGCCAACACCGTTCTGTTGATGCATTCCATTTTCAAACGTATTCATTTATGAACCAGTATTTAGAAGTAGAAAAGTTCTAACAGAAACCACAAAGCTCATCTACAGCCACACCACACTGGATACGCCCAATCTCATCTGATCTTGGAAGCTAAGCTGTGTTGGGCCTGGTTAGTACTTGGATGGGAGACCACCTGGGAATACAAGGTGCTGTAGATAATTTTATACTGCCAACACCGTTCTGTTGATGCATTCCATTTTAAAACTTATTCATTTATGAACCAGTAGTTAGAAGTAGAAAAGTTCTAACAGAAACCACAAAGCTCATCTACAGCTACACCACACTGGATACGCCCAATCTCATCTGATCTTGGAAGCTAAGCAGTGTTGGGCCTGGTTAGTACTTGGATGGGAGACCACCTGGGAATACAAGGTGCTGTAGATATTTTTATACTGCCAACACCGTTCTGTTGATGCATTCCATTTTAAAACGTATTCATTTATGAACCAGTAGTTAGAAGTAGAAAAGTTCTAACAGAAACCATAAAGCTCATCTACAGCCACACCACACTGGATACGCCCAATCTCATCTGATCTTGGAAGCTAAGCAGTGTTGGGCCTGGTTAGTACTTGGATGGGAGACCATCTGGGAATACAAGGTGCTGTAGATATTTTTATACTGCCAACACCGTTCTGTTGATGCATTCAATTTTCAAATGTATTCATTTATGAACCAGTAGTTAGAAGTAGAAAAGTTCAAACAGAAACCACAAAGCTCATCTACAGCCACACCACACTGGATACGCCCAATCTCATCTGATCTTGGAAGCAAAGCAGTATTGGGCCTGGTTAGTACTTGGATGGGAGACCACCTGGGAATACAAGGTGCTGTAGATATTTTTATACTGCCAACACCGTTCTGTTGATGCATTCCATTTTCAAACGTATTCATTTATGAACCAGTAGTTAGAAGTAGAAAAGTTCTAACAGAAACCATAAAGCTCATCTACAGCCACACCACACTGGATACGCCCAATCTCATCTGATCTTGGAAGCTAAGCAGTGTTGGGCCTGGTTAGTACTTGGATGGGAGACCACCTGGGAATACAAGGTGCTGTAGATAATTTTATACTGCCAACACCGTTCTGTTGATGCATTCCATTTTAAAATGTATTCATTTATGAACCAGTAGTTAGAAGTAGAAAAGTTCTAACAGAAACCACAAAGTTTATCTACAGCCACACCACACTGGATACGCCCAATCTCATCTGATCTTGGAAGTTAAGCAGTGTTGGGCCTGGTTAGTACTTGGATGGGAGACCACCTGGGAATACAAGGTGCTGAAGATATTTTTATACTGCCAACACCGTTCTGTTGATGCATTCCATTTTCAAACGTATTCATTTATGAACCAGTATTTGGAAGTAGAAAAGTTCTAACAGAAACCATAAAGCTCATCTACAGCCACACCACACTGGATACGCCCAATCTCATCTGATCTTGGAAGCTAAGCAGTGTTGGGCCTGGTTAGTACTTGGATGGGAGACCACCTGGGAATACATAGGTGCTATAAATATTTTTATACTGCCAACACCGTTCTGTTGATGCATTCCATTTTCAAACGTATTCATTTATGAACCAGTAGTTAGAAGTAGAAAAGTTCTAACAGAAACCACAAAGCTCATGTACAGCCACACCACACTGGATACGCCCAATCTCATCTGATCTAGGAAGCTAAGCAGTGTTGAGCCTGGTTAGTACTTGGATGGGAGACCACCTGGGAATACAAGGTGCTGTAGATATTTTTATACTGCCAACACCGTACTGTTGATGCATTCCATTTTCAAAAGTATTCATTTATGAACCAGTAGTTAGAAGTAGAAAAGTTCTAACAGAAACCACAAAGCTCATCTACAGCCACACCACACTGGATACGCCAAATCTCATCTGATCTTGGAAGCTAAGCAGTGTTGGGCCTGGTTAGTACTTGGATGGGAGACCACCTGGGAATACAAGGTGCTGTAGATATTTTTATACTGCCAACACCGTTCTGTTGATGCATTCCATTTTCAAACGTATTCATTTATGAACCAGTAGTTAGAAGTAGAAAAGTTCTAACAGAAACCATAAAGCTCATCTACAGCCACACCACACTGTATACGCCCAATCTCATCTGATCTTGGAAGCTAAGCAGTGTTGAGCCTGGTTAGTACTTGGGTGGGAGACCACCTGGGAATACAAGGTGCTATAGATATTTTTATACTGCCAACACCGTTCTGTTGATGCATTCAATTTTCAAATGTATTCATTTATGAACCAGTAGTTAGAAGTAGAAAAGTTCTAACAGAAACCACAAAGCTCATCTACAGCCACACCACACTGTATACGCCCAATCTCATCTGATCTTGGAAGCTAAGCAGTGTTGAGCCTGGTTAGTACTTGGATGGGAGACCACCTGGGAATACAAGGTGCTGTAGATATTTTTATACTGCCAACACCGTTCTGTTGATGCATTCAATTTTCAAATGTATTCATTTATGAACCAGTAGTTAGAAGTAGAAAAGTTCAAACAGAAACCACAAAGCTCATCTACAGCCACACCACACTGGATACACCCAATCTCATCTGATCTTGGAAGCAAAGCAGTATTGGGCCTGGTTAGTACTTGGATGGGAGACCACCTGGGAATACAAGGTGCTGTAGATATTTTTATACTGCCAACACCGTTCTGTTGATGCATTCCATTTTCAAACGTATTCATTTATGAACCAGTAGTTAGAAGTAGAAAAGTTCTAACAGAAACCATAAAGCTCGTCTACAGCCACACCACACTGGATACGCCCAATCTCATCTGATCTTGGAAGCTAAGCAGTGTTGGGCCTGGTTAGTGCTTGGATGGGAGACCACCTGGGAATACAAGGTGCTGTAGATAATTTTATACTGCCAACACCGTTCTGTTGATGCATTCCATTTTAAAACGTATTCATTTATGAACCAGTAGTTAGAAGTAGAAAAGTTCTAACAGAAACCACAAAGTTTATCTACAGCCACACCACACTGGATACGCCCAATCTCATCTGATCTTGGAAGTTAAGCAGTGTTGGGCCTGGTTAGTACTTGGATGGGAGACCACCTGGGAATACAAGGTGCTGAAGATATTTTTATACTGCCAACACCGTTCTGTTGATGCATTCCATTTTCAAACGTATTCATTTATGAACCAGTATTTGGAAGTAGAAAAGTTCTAACAGAAACCATAAAGCTCATCTACAGCCACACCAAACTGGATACGCCCAATCTCATCTGATCTTGGAAGCTAAGCAGTGTTGGGCCTGGTTAGTACTTGGATGGGAGACCACCTGGGAATACATAGGTGCTGTAAATATTTTTATACTGCCAACACCGTTCTGTTGATGCATTCCATTTTCAAACGTATTCATTTATGAACCAGTAGTTAGAAGTAGAAAAGTTCTAACAGAAACCACAAAGCTCATGTACAGCCACACCACACTGGATACGCCCAATCTCATCTGATCTAGGAAGCTAAGCAGTGTTGAGCCTGGTTAGTACTTGGATGGGAGACCACCTGGGAATACAAGGTGCTGTAGATATTTTTATACTGCCAACACCGTACTGTTGATGCATTCCATTTTCAAAAGTATTCATTTATGAACCAGTAGTTAGAAGTAGAAAAGTTCTAACAGAAACCACAAAGCTCATCTACAGCCACACCACACTGGATACGCCAAATCTCATCTGATCTTGGAAGCTAAGCAGTGTTGGGCCTGGTTAGTACTTGGATGGGAGACCACCTGGGAATACAAGGTGCTGTAGATATTTTTATACTGCCAACACCGTTCTGTTGATGCATTCCATTTTCAAACGTATTCATTTATGAACCAGTAGTTAGAAGTAGAAAAGTTCTAACAGAAACCATAAAGCTCATCTACAGCCACACCACACTGTATACGCCCAATCTCATCTGATCTTGGAAGCTAAGCAGTGTTGAGCCTGGTTAGTACTTGGGTGGGAGACCACCTGGGAATACAAGGTGCTATAGATATTTTTATACTGCCAACACCGTTCTGTTGATGCATTCAATTTTCAAATGTATTCATTTATGAACCAGTAGTTAGAAGTAGAAAAGTTCAAACAGAAACCACAAAGCTCATCTACAGCCACACCACACTGGATACGCCCAATCTCATCTGATCTTGGAAGCAAAGCAGTATTGGGCCTGGTTAGTACTTGGATGGGAGACCACCTGGGAATACAAGGTGCTGTAGATATTTTTATACTGCCAACACCGTTCTGTTGATGCATTCCATTTTCAAACGTATTCATTTATGAACCAGTAGTTAGAAGTAGAAAAGTTCTAACAGAAACCACAAAGCTTTTACAGCCACACCACACTGGATACGCCCAATCTCATCTGATCTTGGAAGCTAAGCAGTGTTGGGCCTGGTTAGTACTTGGATGGGAGACCACCTGGGAATACAAGGTGCTGTAGATATTTTTATACTGCCAACACCGTTCTGTTGATGCATTCCATTTTCAAACGTATTCATTTATGAACCAGTATTTAGAAGTAGAAAAGTTCTAACAGAAACCACAAAGCTCATCTACAGCCACACCACACTGGATACGCCCAATCTCATCTGATCTAGGAAGCTAAACAGTGTTGAGCCTGGTTAGTACTTGGATGGGAGACCACCTGGGAATACAAGGTGCTGTAGATATTTTTATACTGCCAACACCGTACTGTTGATGCATTCCATTTTCAAAAGTATTCATTTATGAACCAGTAGTTAGAAGTAGAAAAGTTCTAACAGAAACCACAAAGCTCATCTACAGCCACACCACACTGGATACGCCAAATCTCATCTGATCTTGGAAGCTAAGCAGTGTTGGGCCTGGTTAGTACTTGGATGGGAGACCACCTGGGAATACAAGGTGCTGTAGATATTTTTATACTGCCAACACCGTTCTGTTGATGCATTCCATTTTCAAACGTATTCATTTATGAACCAGTAGTTAGAAGTAGAAAAGTTCTAACAGAAACCATAAAGCTCATCTACAGCCACACCACACTGTATACGCCCAATCTCATCTGATCTTGGAAGCTAAGCAGTGTTGAGCCTGGTTAGTACTTGGGTGGGAGACCACCTGGGAATACAAGGTGCTGTAGATATTTTTATACTGCCAACACCGTTCTGTTGATGCATTCAATTTTCAAATGTATTCATTTATGAACCAGTAGTTAGAAGTAGAAAAGTTCAAACAGAAACCACAAAGCTCATCTACAGCCACACCACACTGGATACGCCCAATCTCATCTGATCTTGGAAGCAAAGCAGTATTGGGCCTGGTTAGTACTTGGATGGGAGACCACCTGGGAATACAAGGTGCTGTAGATATTTTTATACTGCCAACACCGTTCTGTTAATGCATTCCATTTTCAAACGTATTCATTTATGAACCAGTAGTTAGAAGTAGAAAAGTTCTAACAGAAACCACAAAGCTTTTACAGCCACACCACACTGGATACGCCCAATCTCATCTGATCTTGGAAGCTAAGCAGTGTTGGGCCTGGTTAGTACTTGGATGGGAGACCACCTGGGAATACAAGGTGCTGTAGATATTTTTATACTGCCAACACCGTTCTGTTGATGCATTCCATTTTCAAACGTATTCATTTATGAACCAGTATTTAGAAGTAGAAAAGTTCTAACAGAAACCACAAAGCTCATCTACAGCCACACCACACTGGATATGCCCAATCTCATCTGATCTTGGAAGCTAAGCAGTGTTGGGCCTGGTTATTACTTGGATGGGAGACCACCTGGGAATACAAGGTGCTGTAGATATTTTTATACTGCCAACACCGTTCTGTTGATGCATTCCATTTTAAAACGTATTCATTTATGAACCAGTAGTTAGAAGTAGAAAAGTTCTAACAGAAACCACAAAGCTCATCTACAGCTACACCACACTGGATACGCCCAATCTCATCTGATCTTGGAAGCTAAGCAGTGTTGGGCCTGGTTAGTACTTGGATGGGAGACCACCTGGGAATACAAGGTGCTGTAGATATTTTTATACTGCCAACACCGTTCTGTTGATGCATTCCATTTTAAAACGTATTCATTTATGAACCAGTAGTTAGAAGTAGAAAAGTTCTAACAGAAACCATAAAGCTCATCTACAGCCACACCACACTGGATACGCCCAATCTCATCTGATCTTGGAAGCTAAGCAGTGTTGGGCCTGGTTAGTACTTGGATGGGAGACCATCTGGGAATACAAGGTGCTGTAGATATTTTTATACTGCCAACACCGTTCTGTTGATGCATTCCATTTTAAAACGTATTCATTTATGAACCAGTAGTTAGAAGTAGAAAAGTTCTAACAGAAACCAGAAAGTTCATCTACAGCAACACCACACTGGATACGCCCAATCTCATCTGATCTTGGAAGCTAAGCAGTGTTGGGCCTGGTTAGTACTTGGATGGGAGACCACCTGGGAATACAAGGTGCTGTAGATATTTTTATACTGCCAACACCGTTCTGTTGATGCATTCCATTTTCAAACGTATTCATTTATGAACCAGTAGTTAGAAGTAGAAAAGTTCTAACAGAAACCATAAAGCTCATCTACAGCCACACCACACTGTATACGCCCAATCTCATCTGATCTTGGAAGCTAAGCAGTGTTGAGCCTGGTTAGTACTTGGGTGGGAGACCACCTGGGAATACAAGGTGCTATAGATATTTTTATACTGCCAACACCGTTCTGTTGATGCATTCAATTTTCAAATGTATTCATTTATGAACCAGTAGTTAGAAGTAGAAAAGTTCAAACAGAAACCACAAAGCTCATCTACAGCCACACCACACTGGATACGCCCAATCTCATCTGATCTTGGAAGCAAAGCAGTATTGGGCCTGGTTAGTACTTGGATGGGAGACCACCTGGGAATACAAGGTGCTGTAGATATTTTTATACTGCCAACACCGTTCTGTTGATGCATTCCATTTTCAAACGTATTCATTTATGAACCAGTAGTTAGAAGTAGAAAAGTTCTAACAGAAACCACAAAGCTTTTACAGCCACACCACACTGGATACGCCCAATCTCATCTGATCTTGGAAGCTAAGCAGTGTTGGGCCTGGTTAGTACTTGGATGGGAGACCACCTGGGAATACAAGGTGCTGTAGATATTTTTATACTGCCAACACCGTTCTGTTGATGCATTCCATTTTCAAACGTATTCATTTATGAACCAGTATTTAGAAGTAGAAAAGTTCTAACAGAAACCACAAAGCTCATCTACAGCCACACCACACTGGATACGCCCAATCTCATCTGATCTAGGAAGCTAAACAGTGTTGAGCCTGGTTAGTACTTGGATGGGAGACCACCTGGGAATACAAGGTGCTGTAGATATTTTTATACTGCCAACACCGTACTGTTGATGCATTCCATTTTCAAAAGTATTCATTTATGAACCAGTAGTTAGAAGTAGAAAAGTTCTAACAGAAACCACAAAGCTTTTACAGCCACACCACACTGGATACGCCCAATCTCATCTGATCTTGGAAGCTAAGCAGTGTTGGGCCTGGTTAGTACTTGGATGGGAGACCACCTGGGAATACAAGGTGCTGTAGATATTTTTATACTGCCAACACCGTTCTGTTGATGCATTCCATTTTCAAACGTATTCATTTATGAACCAGTATTTAGAAGTAGAAAAGTTCTAACAGAAACCACAAAGCTCATCTACAGCCACACCACACTGGATACGCCCAATCTCATCTGATCTAGGAAGCTAAACAGTGTTGAGCCTGGTTAGTACTTGGATGGGAGACCACCTGGGAATACAAGGTGCTGTAGATATTTTTATACTGCCAACACCGTACTGTTGATGCATTCCATTTTCAAAAGTATTCATTTATGAACCAGTAGTTAGAAGTAGAAAAATTCTAACAGAAACCACAAAGCTCATCTACAGCCACACCACACTGGATACGCCAAATCTCATCTGATCTTGGAAGCTAAGCAGTGTTGGGCCTGGTTAGTACTTGGATGGGAGACCACCTGGGAATACAAGGTGCTGTAGATATTTTTATACTGCCAACACCGTTCTGTTGATGCATTCCATTTTCAAACGTATTCATTTATGAACCAGTAGTTAGAAGTAGAAAAGTTCTAACAGAAACCATAAAGCTCATCTACAGCCACACCACACTGTATACGCCCAATCTCATCTGATCTTGGAAGCTAAGCAGTGTTGAGCCTGGTTAGTACTTGGGTGGGAGACCACCTGGGAATACAAGGTGCTGTAGATATTTTTATACTGCCAACACCGTTCTGTTGATGCATTCAATTTTCAAATGTATTCATTTATGAACCAGTAGTTAGAAGTAGAAAAGTTCAAACAGAAACCACAAAGCTCATCTACAGCCACACCACACTGGATACGCCCAATCTCATCTGATCTTGGAAGCAAAGCAGTATTGGGCCTGGTTAGTACTTGGATGGGAGACCACCTGGGAATACAAGGTGCTGTAGATATTTTTATACTGCCAACACCGTTCTGTTAATGCATTCCATTTTCAAACGTATTCATTTATGAACCAGTAGTTAGAAGTAGAAAAGTTCTAACAGAAACCACAAAGCTTTTACAGCCACACCACACTGGATACGCCCAATCTCATCTGATCTTGGAAGCTAAGCAGTGTTGGGCCTGGTTAGTACTTGGATGGGAGACCACCTGGGAATACAAGGTGCTGTAGATATTTTTATACTGCCAACACCGTTCTGTTGATGCATTCCATTTTCAAACGTATTCATTTATGAACCAGTATTTAGAAGTAGAAAAGTTCTAACAGAAACCACAAAGCTCATCTACAGCCACACCACACTGGATACGCCCAATCTCATCTGATCTTGGAAGCTAAGCAGTGTTGGGCCTGGTTATTACTTGGATGGGAGACCACCTGGGAATACAAGGTGCTGTAGATATTTTTATACTGCCAACACCGTTCTGTTGATGCATTCCATTTTAAAACGTATTCATTTATGAACCAGTAGTTAGAAGTAGAAAAGTTCTAACAGAAACCACAAAGCTCATCTACAGCTACACCACACTGGATACGCCCAATCTCATCTGATCTTGGAAGCTAAGCAGTATTGGGCCTGGTTAGTACTTGGATGGGAGACCACCTGGGAATACAAGGTGCTGTAGATATTTTTATACTGCCAACACCGTTCTGTTGATGCATTCCATTTTCAAACGTATTCATTTATGAACCAGTAGTTAGAAGTAGAAAAGTTCTAACAGAAACCACAAAGCTTTTACAGCCACACCACACTGGATACGCCCAATCTCATCTGATCTTGGAAGCTAAGCAGTGTTGGGCCTGGTTAGTACTTGGATGGGAGACCACCTGGGAATACAAGGTGCTGTAGATATTTTTATACTGCCAACACCGTTCTGTTGATGCATTCCATTTTCAAACGTATTCATTTATGAACCAGTATTTAG
The DNA here is from genome assembly GCF_028390025.1 of Pseudophryne corroboree. NCBI lineage: Eukaryota > Metazoa > Chordata > Amphibia > Anura > Myobatrachidae > Pseudophryne > Pseudophryne corroboree. The sequence goes on along the minus strand of NC_086446.1, from coordinate 113,041,640 downwards.
AAGTAGAAAAGTTCTAACAGAAACCACAAAGCTCATCTACAGCCACACCACACTGGATACGCCCAATCTCATCTGATCTAGGAAGCTAAACAGTGTTGAGCCTGGTTAGTACTTGGATGGGAGACCACCTGGGAATACAAGGTGCTGTAGATATTTTTATACTGCCAACACCGTACTGTTGATGCATTCCATTTTCAAAAGTATTCATTTATGAACCAGTAGTTAGAAGTAGAAAAGTTCTAACAGAAACCACAAAGCTTTTACAGCCACACCACACTGTATACGCCCAATCTCATCTGATCTAGGAAGCTAAACAGTGTTGAGCCTGGTTAGTACTTGGATGGGAGACCACCTGGGAATACAAGGTGCTGTAGATATTTTTATACTGCCAACACCGTACTGTTGATGCATTCCATTTTCAAAAGTATTCATTTATGAACCAGTAGTTAGAAGTAGAAAAGTTCTAACAGAAACCACAAAGCTTTTACAGCCACACCACACTGGATACGCCCAATCTCATCTGATCTTGGAAGCTAAGCAGTTTTGGGCCTTGTTAGTACTTGGATGGGAGACCACCTGGGAATACAAGGTGCTGTAGATATTTTTATACTGCCAACACCGTTCTGTTGATGCATTCCATTTTCAAATGTATTCATTTATGAACCAGTATTTAGAAGTAGAAAAGTTCTAACAGAAACCACAAAGCTCATCTACAGCCACACCACGCTGGATACGCCCAATCTCATCTGATCTTGGAAGCTAAGCTGTGTTGGGCCTGGTTAGTACTTGGATGGGAGACCATCTGGGAATACAAGGTGCTGTAGATATTTTTATACTGCCAACACCGTTCTGTTGATGCATTCAATTTTCAAATGTATTCATTTATGAACCAGTAGTTAGAAGTAGAAAAGTTCAAACAGAAACCACAAAGCTCATCTACAGCCACACCACACTGGATACGCCCAATCTCATCTGATCTTGGAAGCAAAGCAGTATTGGGCCTGGTTAGTACTTGGATGGGAGACCACCTGGGAATACAAGGTGCTGTAGATATTTTTATACTGCCAACACCGTACTGTTGATGCATTCCATTTTCAAACGTATTCATTTATGAACCAGTAGTTAGAAATAGAAAAGTTCTAACAGAAACCACAAAGCTCATCTACAGCCACACCACACTGGATACGCCCAATCTCATCTGATCTAGAAAGCTAAGCAGTGTTGGGCCTGGTTAGTACTTGGATGGGAGACCACCTGGGAATACAAGGTGCTGTAGATATTTTTATACTACCAACACCATTCTGTTGATGCATTCCATTTTCAAACGTATTCATTTATGAACCAGTAGTTAGAAGTAGAAAAGTTCTAACAGAAACCACAAAGCTCATCTACAGCCACACCACACTGGATACGCCAAATCTCATCTGATCTTGGAAGCTAAGCAGTGTTGGGCCTGGTTAGTACTTGGATGGGAGACCACCTGGGAATACAAGGTGCTGTAGATATTTTTATACTGCCAACACCGTTCTGTTGATGCATTCCATTTTCAAACGTATTCATTTATGAACCAGTAGTTAGAAGTAGAAAAGTTCTAACAGAAACCATAAAGCTCATCTACAGCCACACCACACTGTATACGCCCAATCTCATCTGATCTTGGAAGCTAAGCAGTGTTGAGCCTGGTTAGTACTTGGGTGGGAGACCACCTGGGAATACAAGGTGCTGTAGATATTTTTATACTGCCAACACCGTTCTGTTGATGCATTCAATTTTCAAATGTATTCATTTATGAACCAGTAGTTAGAAGTAGAAAAGTTCAAACAGAAACCACAAAGCTCATCTACAGCCACACCACACTGGATACGCCCAATCTCATCTGATCTTGGAAGCAAAGCAGTATTGGGCCTGGTTAGTACTTGGATGGGAGACCACCTGGGAATACAAGGTGCTGTAGATATTTTTATACTGCCAACACCGTTCTGTTAATGCATTCCATTTTCAAACGTATTCATTTATGAACCAGTAGTTAGAAGTAGAAAAGTTCTAACAGAAACCACAAAGCTTTTACAGCCACACCACACTGGATACGCCCAATCTCATCTGATCTTGGAAGCTAAGCAGTGTTGGGCCTGGTTAGTACTTGGATGGGAGACCACCTGGGAATACAAGGTGCTGTAGATATTTTTATACTGCCAACACCGTTCTGTTGATGCATTCCATTTTCAAACGTATTCATTTATGAACCAGTATTTAGAAGTAGAAAAGTTCTAACAGAAACCACAAAGCTCATCTACAGCCACACCACACTGGATACGCCCAATCTCATCTGATCTTGGAAGCTAAGCAGTGTTGGGCCTGGTTATTACTTGGATGGGAGACCACCTGGGAATACAAGGTGCTGTAGATATTTTTATACTGCCAACACCGTTCTGTTGATGCATTCCATTTTAAAACGTATTCATTTATGAACCAGTAGTTAGAAGTAGAAAAGTTCTAACAGAAACCACAAAGCTCATCTACAGCTACACCACACTGGATACGCCCAATCTCATCTGATCTTGGAAGCTAAGCAGTGTTGGGCCTGGTTAGTACTTGGATGGGAGACCACCTGGGAATACAAGGTGCTGTAGATATTTTTATACTGCCAACACCGTTCTGTTGATGCATTCCATTTTAAAACGTATTCATTTATGAACCAGTAGTTAGAAGTAGAAAAGTTCTAACAGAAACCATAAAGCTCATCTACAGCCACACCACACTGGATACGCCCAATCTCATCTGATCTTGGAAGCTAAGCAGTGTTGGGCCTGGTTAGTACTTGGATGGGAGACCATCTGGGAATACAAGGTGCTGTAGATATTTTTATACTGCCAACACCGTTCTGTTGATGCATTCCATTTTAAAACGTATTCATTTATGAACCAGTAGTTAGAAGTAGAAAAGTTCTAACAGAAACCAGAAAGTTCATCTACAGCAACACCACACTGGATACGCCCAATCTCATCTGATCTTGGAAGCTAAGCAGTGTTGGGCCTGGTTAGTACTTGGATGGGAGACCACCTGGGAATACAAGGTGCTGTAGATATTTTTATACTGCCAACACCGTTCTGTTGATGCATTCCATTTTAAAACGTATTCATTTATGAACCAGTAGTTAGAAGTAGAAAAGTTCTAACAGAAACCACAAAGCTCATCTACAGCTACACCACACTGGATACGCCCAATCTCATCTGATCTTGGAAGCTAAGCAGTATTGGGCCTGGTTAGTACTTGGATGGGAGACCACCTGGGAATACAAGGTGCTGTAGATATTTTTATACTGCCAACACCGTTCTGTTGATGCATTCCATTTTCAAACGTATTCATTTATGAACCAGTAGTTAGAAGTAGAAAAGTTCTAACAGAAACCACAAAGCTTTTACAGCCACACCACACTGGATACGCCCAATCTCATCTGATCTTGGAAGCTAAGCAGTGTTGGGCCTGGTTAGTACTTGGATGGGAGACCACCTGGGAATACAAGGTGCTGTAGATATTTTTATGCTGCCAACACCGTTCTGTTGATGCATTCCATTTTCAAACGTATTCATTTATGAACCAGTATTTAGAAGTAGAAAAGTTCTAACAGAAACCACAAAGCTCATCTACAGCCACACCACACTGGATACGCCCAATCTCATCTGATCTAGGAAGCTAAACAGTGTTGAGCCTGGTTAGTACTTGGATGGGAGACCACCTGGGAATACAAGGTGCTGTAGATATTTTTATACTGCCAACACCGTACTGTTGATGCATTCCATTTTCAAAAGTATTCATTTATGAACCAGTAGTTAGAAGTAGAAAAGTTCTAACAGAAACCACAAAGCTTTTACAGCCACACCACACTGTATACGCCCAATCTCATCTGATCTAGGAAGCTAAACAGTGTTGAGCCTGGTTAGTACTTGGATGGGAGACCACCTGGGAATACAAGGTGCTGTAGATATTTTTATACTGCCAACACCGTACTGTTGATGCATTCCATTTTCAAAAGTATTCATTTATGAACCAGTAGTTAGAAGTAGAAAAGTTCTAACAGAAACCACAAAGCTTTTACAGCCACACCACACTGGATACGCCCAATCTCATCTGATCTTGGAAGCTAAGCAGTTTTGGGCCTTGTTAGTACTTGGATGGGAGACCACCTGGGAATACAAGGTGCTGTAGATATTTTTATACTGCCAACACCGTTCTGTTGATGCATTCCATTTTCAAATGTATTCATTTATGAACCAGTATTTAGAAGTAGAAAAGTTCTAACAGAAACCACAAAGCTCATCTACAGCCACACCACGCTGGATACGCCCAATCTCATCTGATCTTGGAAGCTAAGCTGTGTTGGGCCTGGTTAGTACTTGGATGGGAGACCATCTGGGAATACAAGGTGCTGTAGATATTTTTATACTGCCAACACCGTTCTGTTGATGCATTCAATTTTCAAATGTATTCATTTATGAACCAGTAGTTAGAAGTAGAAAAGTTCAAACAGAAACCACAAAGCTCATCTACAGCCACACCACACTGGATACGCCCAATCTCATCTGATCTTGGAAGCAAAGCAGTATTGGGCCTGGTTAGTACTTGGATGGGAGACCACCTGGGAATACAAGGTGCTGTAGATATTTTTATACTGCCAACACCGTACTGTTGATGCATTCCATTTTCAAACGTATTCATTTATGAACCAGTAGTTAGAAATAGAAAAGTTCTAACAGAAACCACAAAGCTCATCTACAGCCACACCACACTGGATACGCCCAATCTCATCTGATCTAGAAAGCTAAGCAGTGTTGGGCCTGGTTAGTACTTGGATGGGAGACCACCTGGGAATACAAGGTGCTGTAGATATTTTTATACTACCAACACCATTCTGTTGATGCATTCCATTTTCAAACGTATTCATTTATGAACCAGTAGTTAGAAGTAGAAAAGTTCTAACAGAAACCACAAAGCTCATCTACAGCCACACCACACTGGATACGCCAAATCTCATCTGATCTTGGAAGCTAAGCAGTGTTGGGCCTGGTTAGTACTTGGATGGGAGACCACCTGGGAATACAAGGTGCTGTAGATATTTTTATACTGCCAACACCGTTCTGTTGATGCATTCCATTTTCAAACGTATTCATTTATGAACCAGTAGTTAGAAGTAGAAAAGTTCTAACAGAAACCATAAAGCTCATCTACAGCCACACCACACTGTATACGCCCAATCTCATCTGATCTTGGAAGCTAAGCAGTGTTGAGCCTGGTTAGTACTTGGGTGGGAGACCACCTGGGAATACAAGGTGCTGTAGATATTTTTATACTGCCAACACCGTTCTGTTGATGCATTCAATTTTCAAATGTATTCATTTATGAACCAGTAGTTAGAAGTAGAAAAGTTCAAACAGAAACCACAAAGCTCATCTACAGCCACACCACACTGGATACGCCCAATCTCATCTGATCTTGGAAGCAAAGCAGTATTGGGCCTGGTTAGTACTTGGATGGGAGACCACCTGGGAATACAAGGTGCTGTAGATATTTTTATACTGCCAACACCGTTCTGTTAATGCATTCCATTTTCAAACGTATTCATTTATGAACCAGTAGTTAGAAGTAGAAAAGTTCTAACAGAAACCACAAAGCTTTTACAGCCACACCACACTGGATACGCCCAATCTCATCTGATCTTGGAAGCTAAGCAGTGTTGGGCCTGGTTAGTACTTGGATGGGAGACCACCTGGGAATACAAGGTGCTGTAGATATTTTTATACTGCCAACACCGTTCTGTTGATGCATTCCATTTTCAAACGTATTCATTTATGAACCAGTATTTAGAAGTAGAAAAGTTCTAACAGAAACCACAAAGCTCATCTACAGCCACACCACACTGGATACGCCCAATCTCATCTGATCTTGGAAGCTAAGCAGTGTTGGGCCTGGTTATTACTTGGATGGGAGACCACCTGGGAATACAAGGTGCTGTAGATATTTTTATACTGCCAACACCGTTCTGTTGATGCATTCCATTTTAAAACGTATTCATTTATGAACCAGTAGTTAGAAGTAGAAAAGTTCTAACAGAAACCACAAAGCTCATCTACAGCTACACCACACTGGATACGCCCAATCTCATCTGATCTTGGAAGCTAAGCAGTGTTGGGCCTGGTTAGTACTTGGATGGGAGACCACCTGGGAATACAAGGTGCTGTAGATATTTTTATACTGCCAACACCGTTCTGTTGATGCATTCCATTTTAAAACGTATTCATTTATGAACCAGTAGTTAGAAGTAGAAAAGTTCTAACAGAAACCATAAAGCTCATCTACAGCCACACCACACTGGATACGCCCAATCTCATCTGATCTTGGAAGCTAAGCAGTGTTGGGCCTGGTTAGTACTTGGATGGGAGACCATCTGGGAATACAAGGTGCTGTAGATATTTTTATACTGCCAACACCGTTCTGTTGATGCATTCCATTTTAAAACGTATTCATTTATGAACCAGTAGTTAGAAGTAGAAAAGTTCTAACAGAAACCAGAAAGTTCATCTACAGCAACACCACACTGGATACGCCCAATCTCATCTGATCTTGGAAGCTAAGCAGTGTTGGGCCTGGTTAGTACTTGGATGGGAGACCACCTGGGAATACAAGGTGCTGTAGATATTTTTATACTGCCAACACCGTTCTGTTGATGCATTCCATTTTCAAACGTATTCATTTATGAACCAGTAGTTAGAAGTAGAAAAGTTCTAACAGAAACCATAAAGCTCATCTACAGCCACACCACACTGTATACGCCCAATCTCATCTGATCTTGGAAGCTAAGCAGTGTTGAGCCTGGTTAGTACTTGGGTGGGAGACCACCTGGGAATACAAGGTGCTATAGATATTTTTATACTGCCAACACCGTTCTGTTGATGCATTCAATTTTCAAATGTATTCATTTATGAACCAGTAGTTAGAAGTAGAAAAGTTCAAACAGAAACCACAAAGCTCATCTACAGCCACACCACACTGGATACGCCCAATCTCATCTGATCTTGGAAGCAAAGCAGTATTGGGCCTGGTTAGTACTTGGATGGGAGACCACCTGGGAATACAAGGTGCTGTAGATATTTTTATACTGCCAACACCGTTCTGTTGATGCATTCCATTTTCAAACGTATTCATTTATGAACCAGTAGTTAGAAGTAGAAAAGTTCTAACAGAAACCACAAAGCTTTTACAGCCACACCACACTGGATACGCCCAATCTCATCTGATCTTGGAAGCTAAGCAGTGTTGGGCCTGGTTAGTACTTGGATGGGAGACCACCTGGGAATACAAGGTGCTGTAGATATTTTTATACTGCCAACACCGTTCTGTTGATGCATTCCATTTTCAAACGTATTCATTTATGAACCAGTATTTAGAAGTAGAAAAGTTCTAACAGAAACCACAAAGCTCATCTACAGCCACACCACACTGGATACGCCCAATCTCATCTGATCTAGGAAGCTAAACAGTGTTGAGCCTGGTTAGTACTTGGATGGGAGACCACCTGGGAATACAAGGTGCTGTAGATATTTTTATACTGCCAACACCGTACTGTTGATGCATTCCATTTTCAAAAGTATTCATTTATGAACCAGTAGTTAGAAGTAGAAAAGTTCTAACAGAAACCACAAAGCTTTTACAGCCACACCACACTGGATACGCCCAATCTCATCTGATCTTGGAAGCTAAGCAGTGTTGGGCCTGGTTAGTACTTGGATGGGAGACCACCTGGGAATACAAGGTGCTGTAGATATTTTTATACTGCCAACACCGTTCTGTTGATGCATTCCATTTTCAAACGTATTCATTTATGAACCAGTATTTAGAAGTAGAAAAGTTCTAACAGAAACCACAAAGCTCATCTACAGCCACACCACACTGGATACGCCCAATCTCATCTGATCTAGGAAGCTAAACAGTGTTGAGCCTGGTTAGTACTTGGATGGGAGACCACCTGGGAATACAAGGTGCTGTAGATATTTTTATACTGCCAACACCGTACTGTTGATGCATTCCATTTTCAAAAGTATTCATTTATGAACCAGTAGTTAGAAGTAGAAAAATTCTAACAGAAACCACAAAGCTCATCTACAGCCACACCACACTGGATACGCCAAATCTCATCTGATCTTGGAAGCTAAGCAATGTTGGGCCTGGTTAGTACTTGGATGGGAGACCACCTGGGAATACAAGGTGCTGTAGATATTTTTATACTGCCAACACCGTTCTGTTGATGCATTCCATTTTCAAACGTATTCATTTATGAACCAGTAGTTAGAAGTAGAAAAGTTCTAACAGAAACCATAAAGCTCATCTACAGCCACACCACACTGTATACGCCCAATCTCATCTGATCTTGGAAGCTAAGCAGTGTTGAGCCTGGTTAGTACTTGGGTGGGAGACCACCTGGGAATACAAGGTGCTGTAGATATTTTTATACTGCCAACACCGTTCTGTTGATGCATTCAATTTTCAAATGTATTCATTTATGAACCAGTAGTTAGAAGTAGAAAAGTTCAAACAGAAACCACAAAGCTCATCTACAGCCACACCACACTGGATACGCCCAATCTCATCTGATCTTGGAAGCAAAGCAGTATTGGGCCTGGTTAGTACTTGGATGGGAGACCACCTGGGAATACAAGGTGCTGTAGATATTTTTATACTGCCAACACCGTTCTGTTAATGCATTCCATTTTCAAACGTATTCATTTATGAACCAGTAGTTAGAAGTAGAAAAGTTCTAACAGAAACCACAAAGCTTTTACAGCCACACCACACTGGATACGCCCAATCTCATCTGATCTTGGAAGCTAAGCAGTGTTGGGCCTGGTTAGTACTTGGATGGGAGACCACCTGGGAATACAAGGTGCTGTAGATATTTTTATACTGCCAACACCGTTCTGTTGATGCATTCCATTTTCAAACGTATTCATTTATGAACCAGTATTTAGAAGTAGAAAAGTTCTAACAGAAACCACAAAGCTCATCTACAGCCACACCACACTGGATACGCCCAATCTCATCTGATCTTGGAAGCTAAGCAGTGTTGGGCCTGGTTATTACTTGGATGGGAGACCACCTGGGAATACAAGGTGCTGTAGATATTTTTATACTGCCAACACCGTTCTGTTGATGCATTCCATTTTAAAACGTATTCATTTATGAACCAGTAGTTAGAAGTAGAAAAGTTCTAACAGAAACCACAAAGCTCATCTACAGCTACACCACACTGGATACGCCCAATCTCATCTGATCTTGGAAGCTAAGCAGTGTTGGGCCTGGTTAGTACTTGGATGGGAGACCACCTGGGAATACAAGGTGCTGTAGATATTTTTATACTGCCAACACCGTTCTGTTGATGCATTCCATTTTAAAACGTATTCATTTATGAACCAGTAGTTAGAAGTAGAAAAGTTCTAACAGAAACCATAAAGCTCATCTACAGCCACACCACACTGGATACGCCCAATCTCATCTGATCTTGGAAGCTAAGCAGTGTTGGGCCTGGTTAGTACTTGGATGGGAGACCATCTGGGAATACAAGGTGCTGTAGATATTTTTATACTGCCAACACCGTTCTGTTGATGCATTCCATTTTCAAACGTATTCATTTATGAACCAGTAGTTAGAAGTAGAAAAGTTCTAACAGATACCATAAAGCTCATCTACAGCCACACCACACTGTATACGCCCAATCTCATCTGATCTTGGAAGCTAAGCAGTGTTGAGCCTGGTTAGTACTTGGGTGGGAGACCACCTGGGAATACAAGGTGCTGTAGATATTTTTATACTGCCAACACCGTTCTGTTGATGCATTCCATTTTCAAACGTATTCATTTATGAACCAGTAGTTAGAAGTAGAAAAGTTCTAACAGAAACCACAAAGCTTTTACAGCCACACCACACTGGATACGCCCAATCTCATCTGATCTTGGAAGCTAAGCAGTTTTGGGCCTTGTTAGTACTTGGATGGGAGACCACCTGGGAATACAAGGTGCTGTAGATATTTTTATACTGCCAACACCGTTCTGTTGATGCATTCCATTTTCAAATGTATTCATTTATGAACCAGTATTTAGAAGTAGAAAAGTTCTAACAGAAACCACAAAGCTCATCTACAGCCACACCACGCTGGATACGCCCAATCTCATCTGATCTTGGAAGCTAAGCTGTGTTGGGCCTGGTTAGTACTTGGATGGGAGACCATCTGGGAATACAAGGTGCTGTAGATATTTTTATACTGCCAACACCGTTCTGTTGATGCATTCAATTTTCAAATGTATTCATTTATGAACCAGTAGTTAGAAGTAGAAAAGTTCAAACAGAAACCACAAAGCTCATCTACAGCCACACCACACTGGATACGCCCAATCTCATCTGATCTTGGAAGCAAAGCAGTATTGGGCCTGGTTAGTACTTGGATGGGAGACCACCTGGGAATACAAGGTGCTGTAGATATTTTTATACTGCCAACACCGTACTGTTGATGCATTCCATTTTCAAACGTATTCATTTATGAACCAGTAGTTAGAAATAGAAAAGTTCTAACAGAAACCACAAAGCTCATCTACAGCCACACCACACTGGATACGCCCAATCTCATCTGATCTAGAAAGCTAAGCAGTGTTGGGCCTGGTTAGTACTTGGATGGGAGACCACCTGGGAATACAAGGTGCTGTAGATATTTTTATACTACCAACACCATTCTGTTGATGCATTCCATTTTCAAACGTATTCATTTATGAACCAGTAGTTAGAAGTAGAAAAGTTCTAACAGAAACCATAAAGCTCATCTACAGCCACACCACACTGTATACGCCCAATCTCATCTGATCTTGGAAGCTAAGCAGTGTTGAGCCTGGTTAGTACTTGGATGGGAGACCACCTGGGAATACAAGGTGCTGTAGATATTTTTATACTGCCAACACCGTTCTGTTGATGCATTCAATTTTCAAATGTATTCATTTATGAACCAGTAGTTAGAAGTAGAAAAGTTCAAACAGAAACCACAAAACTCATCTACAGCCACACCACACTGGATACGCCCAATCTCATCTGATCTTGGAAGCAAAGCAGTATTGGGCCTGGTTAGTACTTGGATGGGAGACCACCTGGGAATACAAGGTGCTGTAGATATTTTTATACTGCCAACACCGTTCTGTTGATGCATTCCATTTTCAAACGTATTCATTTATGAACCAGTAGTTAGAAGTAGAAAAGTTCTAACAGAAACCATAAAGCTCATCTACAGCCACACCACACTGTATACGCCCAATCTCATCTGATCTTGGAAGCTAAGCAGTGTTGGGCCTGGTAATTACTTGGATGGGAGACCACCTGGGATTACAAGGTGCTGTAGATATTTTTAAACTGCCAACACCGTTCTGTTGATGCATTCCATTTTCAAACGTATTCATTTATGAACCAGTAGTTAGAAGTAGAAAAGTTCTAACAGAAACCACAAAGCTCATCTACAGCCATACCACACTGGATACGCCCAATCTCATCTGATCTTGGAAGCTAAGAAGTGTTGGGCCTGGTTAGTACTTGGATGGGAGACCACCTGGGAATACAAGGTGCTGTAGATATTTTTATACTGCCAACACCGTTCTGTTGATGCATTCCATTTTCAAACTTATTCATTTATAAACCAGTAGTTAGAAGTAGAAAAGTTCTAACAGAAACCATAAAGCTCATCTACAGCCACACCACACTGGATACGCCCAATCTCATCTGATCTTGGAAGCTAAGCAGTGTTGGGCCTGGTTAGTACTTGGATGGGAGACCACCTGGGAATACAAGGTGCTGTAGATAATTTTATACTGCCAACACCGTTCTGTTGATGCATTCCATTTTAAAACGTATTGTCAAAGTCAGAAAAATATCTCTATACACACTGCCATATTTGCACCTCACACTGGTCCGCGCTGCGCATGCGTGCGCTCTCCCGTGAAGGCGCATACCCGCTGTTGCGTGCACCCGCTGGTGCACGGTATGCGTATTTACGGTAAGGTTTGTGTAGTCGTAGCGTGCGACTCAATCGTTACATATTTTCACAAATAATGTATTTTGTAGATCATGGTCCCTTTGATAGATTCTGAAAGTTTGGTTAATATAGAATGTTTATGAACAGAGGAATCCCTCTTTGTTTGATACGAAGGGTCAGATAGGAGTAATACAGTGGTGTTTAGTATCCATCGGAAGAATATTTAATTAGAAATATTCCGGTGTTGGTTTGAAGCAGATCAATCGCTCGTGCGAATAGTTATGGACATAAGAAGTTTATGAACATTTACTTTATTTGCACTTTATTACCCATGCGGTGGGAAACCCAGTTTCCCTCCCACCTGAGCAGTTGGAAATAGTCACAGCCCACCTGTATGAATCAACCTATGACCTTTTTGTTACAATACGAAGCCGAATTCCTGTGTCCAATGAACAATGAGATTGTAGGGACCATTGAATTGTATTGTGTGTGGGGCATAAATAGCAGGCCGACCATATCCAACTTCACTCTCTTCAACGGTTCTCATTGCTGATAATCGGGAGCTGGATATCGAGGCGCATGCAATCGTTCCCCTTGTGCGTAAGTTCTCTCCGTAATCATATTGTCTTACTGTGAGCCATTTCTCTCTCTCCCTCTCTTCTCTTTCTCTCGTATTTTCCCTTGATTAGACTTAATTGTATTATATTGTATTTCCTGTGTAGTTATCTGGTTAGTTGGTTTATGTTATATTGTAGTGTATGCTTTGTACTGTGATTCTTTTTGCAAGTATAATAGTCATAATACACATAATAGGTTTCGGACCCTAAGCCCAGGTATCTGTGTATTCTTTTTAGTGTTAAATATTCCCTGAGCGTCGGTGACGCTCAAGCAGCTTTGTAGTTAATCAGGTTACACAAGGTTGCACTTACACTTTGTCTCTACACTAAGGTTTGCTGTGTATTTCATTGCTAAAGGTATAGATATAAAGGTTTAACGTTGTGAGCGTCTGCATCGCTGGTGATCTCCTCGTGGTCCCGAGCGCTGCTACGCTATAGCGAATCATTACGATAGTCAACAGCCAATAGTCTGCCTGCCTGTGATCACTTGGCCGTGAGTGAACGTGACGCCTGAGCGTCGCGATCACGGCTAAGCGATCGATACACAACTTGCGTACCCTTACGGTACTTCTTACGTAGATAGCGTACAGTGTTCTAAGACCTCATATAGAGTTATATACACGATAAATATTTAGCTTTATCAATTGGCGGCTCGTCCTGTCCTTCACATATCTGCACTAGGTAGATCAGCAGACATTATCCCTCAGCAAAGGGCGGGAGGTTGTCTCGTAGTGCTGACGGGATAAGCGTCTGCTTCGCTTAGATAAAAGAGTGCTGAAGGAATCCGGGAACCGGAGGTAAGAACAAAACGCTAGTGTCTTTTAAAACTGTATTTTTCTGTCCTGCGTACACACGCACGCACACATATATATATCTGCATTTCTTTTTCTTTTTCATTTTCGTATATCACTCTCCTGTCTGCCAGTTTTATAGTTGAAAAAAAAAAGTGCTAAAAAAAGATTTGCCGTTATTTCATAGTTTAAAGAGCAAAGGTAATATAGTTAAAAGATAGACAAACACACAGTTTTGCCTGGGAGATAAGGCGAAGTCAGTGTGTTGTGTGGTAGATGATCAAGGATCATCTACATTGATAAAAGTATAAATTGTGTTACGGTGGATCTTTGCTTTGCGTACACGTGTCCCTAACAAAAGACTTGTGTACGCAATCCAAAGGCAGACGCACGCAGCGTACATTACGCAACGGAGCGTCCGGTTACGCCCACGTAGCTCAAGTCACGATAAGTTGATTTTTAACGCAACGCGATAAGTAACGCAAAGCGGTAAATAGCGCCACAGGCGATAAATAACGCAAGTCTATTTTTGGAAATCCAAAATTTAAATTAACAGATCCTGCTCCTAATTGGTAACACAGCTGGGCTAAAGAAAAATTTCTGCGCAGAAATAGAAATAGAAGCAAAAGTGTACATGTGATGAGTGAGTGTTTTTGTATTACATAAGTTTATATAACTTAAAGGTTGAATCACAAGAAAAGTCGAGTACTCGTGAGGTACACGCGTGTAAGTGACGTGCACGGTGGCTAGGGAGGCATCCTTGGTTAAACATAATATTTGAGCATTAGAGTATAGCGGACCAGTATAGAACAAGACCAGGAGGTCAGACCAGGAGGTCGTACAGAACAAGACCAGGAGGTCATAGTAGACCAGCAGGTCCAGGTACAGTAAACAGGGAAGTCCGCTATACAGTTCAGAGGCACAACACCAAAAGAAGGGTTGGTGCAAGACCCATATAGGCCGTACAAGCTCTGGCTGAAGGAATTCGCAGTCGTAAGTTTCGATTCCATTGGTCTTTCCGTACACAAGCTTAGTTGTTTGTGTACTGAACGACTGGACCGCACGTAATTGTGTACAGTAGTTAGTAATCTGACCTAGTACCATTAGAGTAAAGGGGTCACAAACGCTATTTGTACATTCTGACGTGATTTGTGTAATTTTTTATTTTTTCAAGAAGGGAAGTTCGCTGGTCACTCAGGAACTATCTGACAAACCTCACCTTTACTGGAAAGAGTAAGTGTTCTGCGGATAACCCTCGCATGTTCCAGTAAACAACGGTTTTTATAGGTGCCCTGGGTCGAGTGCGCCAGCACCATATCGGTGTGATCAGGTCGCATTGGTCGGCGTGGGCGAGTGAGTGGGGTACTCGGTAAACCGCCACCGTCAGCCTAATCTGGTTTTCTGTAAGGGTTCGCTGAAGACCTTGATATAGAGATCAGAGGTAGAGCAAGCAACGCCTGCAGAGTTATGGGGGCCAGTTGTTCAGGTAGGGGGCGATCAACCTCGGTTCGGGTTGATTCAGTGGTCCGACCAATTGGGTCGGCCAGGTATATCATGTGTGAGAAATATGGAAGTCACACAGAGGTTTTATGTGATGAATGGGAGAGAATGACGGTACAAGACCGGGAGAAATTCCCAAGAATAGGTAGCTTCAGCCCAGAGGTGTTACAAAATTTAAGGAGGAGGATATGTCTCATAAAATCAACAAAGAGACGAGTTCAGCATTATGATTATTTACAGTTGTGGCAACAGGAAGGTGAGATACAGAGAGGTTTGGCTCAGGCGGCAGGATCTGGCTCTAACAGAAAACTGATTGCCACGGCCCCGCCGCCACCATATATATCAGGAGAGAAGTTGATTACGGAGAAAGACGCACTAAGGTGTAACACAAAATCACTTAGTAACTGTGTAAATGTTAATGATAATGTTAACCCATTAACCCATGCAAGTATTAACCCGTGCAAGTTGTACCCTGTTTTGAACTTTCCTCAGGAGTGTGATCAAGAGGACGAAGCGACAACGATTTCAGCGCTCTCTCTAGCAGCCACCATAGCAGAGACCACAGTAGGCACAGCAACACCCACGAGACTAGTAAAGGCCCCTAGCGGAGGGATAGGTGAGGTCGTATCAACTGGTAAGTACGGCACCATGCATTATGCTGAGACTATTTCACCACAAGCTGTAGAATCTACACAGAATGAGGTTGTTAGAATTACTCCTGTTAGGGTAATAGCAGTTCCCAATGGGAAAACAGATGTATCAGGAGCCACTCCCATAAGGAACATTGCCATGTACAGCCCATTTTCCCGAATGGAATTAAGGACCATAGTGTCTGAATTCCCTGACCCTAGAAAAGATTTAGTTGCCAGCCAAAAATACATCACAGACTTAGGAAACACTTTAGAGCCCAATAATAAAGATTGGCAGATATTGCTAAAAGCTTGTTTACCCTCCAATGTCGACTCAGCCCAATTTTTAGCTGATTGTGGACTAGATCTGGACGTACCTCTTACAGATGTGTACAACAAAGATAACGTAAGAAGGATAAACTTACAGTTAAAGGAGCATTTCCCAGCAGTTGTTAAATGGAACAAAATATTTTCCATTAAACAAAAAGAGTCAGAAACAGCTGCAGAATATTTTCACCGGGCACTATTAGAAATGGCAAAGTACACTGGTATAGAGGACATTAGGATAAATCCAAACCATCGAGAAGTAGCAGTATCCGTACTAATGGATGGTTTGAAGGAAACATTAAAGGCAAGGGTACAGACCACGCAACCATGTTGGCGAGGTCTGTCAGTGTCCACTTTGAGAGAGGCTGCTATTGATCACGACCGAAACATCACCAGACACAGGGAGTCGCAGAGTGATAAGCTAATGTCGGTAAGTATACAGGCCCTGACCACAAAGCAGCCAGCGTATGTACCATCCAACCCTGTGGGTAAGTCAACTATGATAACATGTTATTCTTGTCAAAGACAGGGACACTATGCACGAGACTGTAGAGCGAAAAATTCGCAAAGATCATACCAACCCCCTAGACAACGACACGACACACGACATTGGGAGCAAGGTCCGCAGAAACGGAGTTATGAGCCACATACAGGGGAAACAAAAAGATATCCCCCAAACAGAGACTGGCATGCCTCTGGTAGTTCCCAACTATCTCCCTCACAAATAGTTGCTGCCAGCGGGATTCAGGGAGGTCACCATACCCAATAGGGGTGTGGCCATACCTGTAATCTGCAGCCAGTGAAATTGATTGCCAACCTTGAAAGTGAACCCGAGGTCGCAATTAATGTAGCTGGTAAAACTTTAAACTTTCTTGTAGACACAGGGGCGGCCAAGTCAGTGATAAATTCGACAGTGGGCATGAGAACCACTGGTAGGACAATTCCAGCCATGGGAGTAACAGGAGTAGTCCAGCACTACCCTGTTAGCAAACCAGCCGAGATTACAATAGGGCCTTTGCATACCAAGCATTCCTTTTTGCTGGCTGCATCGGCACCAACCAATCTCCTGGGAAGAGACTTACTGTGTAAAATGGGGTGCGTCATTTATTGTACTCCTGAAGGTGTATTCTTGGACATACCTGAGAATCACGCTCAGGAAGTGCGAGACATGTTAGACTCCCCATCAAAATTAATGTCACATACCATTATGACAAATAGGAATCCATCCCAAGTAGAAGAAATGACATCTCAGATACCAGAGTCACTTTGGACAAAAGACGGACAGGACACTGGATTAATGGCAAACGTAGCTCCAGTAGTTGTGCAAGTAAAAGATGGTAGGATAGCTCCAAAAATCCCACAGTATCCTCTGAAGCCAGAGGTGGAGTTAGGAGTTTACCCAGTAATAGAGCGCTTGCTACAACAGGACATTCTGGTAAGAACGTCCAGCACTGCCAATAGTCCCATCTTCCCTGTTAAAAAGAGTGGGGGGAGGGGTTACAGGCTAGTGCAGGATCTAAGGGGGATTAACAAAATAGTTGAGAGTCAGTTCCCCGTAGTGCCAAATCCAGCTGTCATCCTAATGCAAATCCCTCCCACTGCCAAATTTTTCACTGTTATTGACCTCTGCTCCGCTTTCTTTTCGGTACCTCTGCACCCTGACAGCCAATATTTGTTTGCATTCACATACAGAGGAGTCCAATATACGTGGACTCGACTACCCCAAGGTTTCATAGATAGTCCAAGTATATTTTCCCAGGCTTTGCATGATTGTTTACAGTCTTTCCAACCAGACAGTGGATCAGTATTGATACAGTATGTGGACGATTTATTACTGTGTTCAGATTCACTGGAAGCATCTCTGAAGGATACGAAACAGCTCCTGTTTCATCTTTCGGACACAAGGTGTCCAAAGACAAGTTGCAATTATGCCAAACTAAGGTAAAATATTTGGGACACTGTCTAACACAAGGACTGAGACACCTGACCGCTGATAGAATCCAAGCAATTAGAGACATGACCCTGCCACAAACCCAGCAACAGATCAGAACGTTTTTAGGAATGTGTGGGTATTGCCGCAATTGGATCCCAGGGTTTTCCATTTTAGCGTTACCTTTGCAGGAAATGGTCTCCTCAAACAAACCTGATAGGATCTCGCATACAGATGAGTCCGAAACAGCATTTGAGAGACTCAAACAGTGCCTAACGCAGGCACCAGCACTAGGTATGCCAGACTATGGGAAACCCTTTGAACTATACGGAACAGAAAGTGCTGGTTGCGCGGCAGGCGTACTAACCCAAAAACACGGTGATGCCAGCAGGCCAGTTGCATACTACAGCGCTCAGCTAGATACGGTAGCGCGATCCCTCCCCACTTGCTTGCGAAGCGTGGCTGCAATAGCATTGCTAGTGACAAAAAGCGAAGATGTCGTGCTAGGCCACAACCTCACAATCCATACACCACATGCAGTGTCAGCCTTATTGAATTCTGCCCAAACCAGACACGTCTCATCAGCGAGGTTTACAAGATGGGAATTAGCACTAATGGCCCCCGTAAACATCACCATAAGGAGATGCAGTGCATTAAATCCTGCAACATATCTCCCAGGTGTGCCTGGTCAGGCACAAAGGGTGGAAGGTGAGAGTGATGGGGAAGGAGGATTTAATACAAAGGAAGATACACATGATTGTATGGAATATTTGACCCCAAATTTTACCGCAAGGCCTGACATCAGTGACAACCCACTGAAAGATGCAGAACTCACGTTCTACACGGACGGTAGTTGTCACAGACAGTCAGACTCGGGAGACTTGTGTACTGGATACGCAGTCGTAGATGACCAAGACACCATAGAAGCGGAACCGCTAGGCCCACCTCACTCAGCCCAGGTTGCTGAACTGGTCGCCCTAACCAGAGCATGTGAATTGGCTAAGGGTAAGTCAGCCAATATCTACACCGATTCTAGATACGCATTCGGGGTAGTCCATGATTTCGGAGCCCTATGGCGCCTCAGAAATTTCATGACGGCAGCTGGTACACCGGTAGCGCATGCAGCCCACATAAAAAGGCTTCTAACAGCGATACAGGAACCCGACAGAGTGGCTGTTATCAAATGTAAAGCACACACATATAGCCAAGACCCGGTATCACTTGGTAACAGCCGAGCAGACGAAGCTGCTAAGTTAGCAGCTGCTACCCCCATACAGACAGACACCACACAACTGATGGTATTCAATACCATCAACACACAGAAGCTGTGTAAAATGCAAAATTTGTGTTCCACACAGGAAAAGGCAGTCTGGAAGGCAAAGGGATGTGGCCAAGAGTCCTCAGGACTCTGGACGGATGGACATGGTAAACCAGTGGCCCCCAGAGCATATCTTCCATGTCTGGCTGAAGCAGCTCATGGGCTGACTCATCTAGGCAAGGAGGGAATGTGCAAATTGGTAAGTGCATATTGGTGCGCCCCAGGATTCTCCTCTCATGCGAGTAAAAGAGCAATGTCACGCCTTACCTGTCTGAGAAAGAATATTGGAAAGGCAATACCTACAGAACCATCCCATATCCCACCTGCCGGCGGCCCTTTCCAGGTAATACAAATTGACTTCATTCAATTACCCCCTTGTCGGAATTTGAAATATGTACTTGTTTGTATAGATGTTTTCTCGAATTGGGTCGAAGCATTTCCTGCAGCTACAAATACCGCTATGTTTACAGCTAAGAAAATTGTGCAGGAATTTGTATGTAGATATGGTATCCCTAGAATAATCGAAAGTGATAGGGGTACCCATTTTACAGGTGATGTCTTTCAAGGAATGTGTAAGTTGATGGGAATTGATAGCAAGCTGCACACTCCGTACCGTCCACAGGCGAGTGCGAAGGTCGAAAGAGTGAACAGCACTATTAAAAATAAATTGAGTAAAGTGATGGCAGAGACAGGATTGACATGGCCAGAAGCTTTACCCATTGTATTGTACAGTATCAGAACCACTCCCAGGTCCCCTCTTAATCTGTCCCCCTTTGAAATCTTATTTGGTCGACAACCGCATGTCATGATTAACCCTCAGGATGATTTGAAATGTAACAATGAAGTAACTGTAAAGTACTTGATTAACATGAGTAAACAGTTAAGGAATCAAAATGATAATCTAAAGTTGGTGATTCCTGATCTACCTGATAGTAATTGTCATGGCATTGAACCTGGGGATCATGTAATGATACAAAATTTTCTACGCTCAGGTTGCCTTATTGACAGATGGGAAGGACCATACCAGGTCTTACTGACTAGCACTACAGCATTGAAAGTTGCTGAGAGAGAGACTTGGGTCCATTCATCCCACTGCAAGAAGGTTGCTGATCCAGAGAAGCCCCGTGATAAGGAACAGACGGTAGAGGTTGTATCACTGGAGTGTCTGTTCCAGGAGGACTGAGGCGGCACCTGAGCCTTGAAGACCGAAAGCAGTTGTCGACTCCCCACTCCCTTTTATTGTTTTTCTCCACTTCCCATCCCCTCTCCCTTGAAAATTCTTTTTTCCCCTTTCTCATTTTTCTCCGTTTCCTCCTATAAGATGGACTTGCCCCAAGAGACTGTGATCCGGATTTTCCTGTTGACCATGATGTTGACCAGAGCAGTCTGTTCCGGCGAGAGTACCATGGAGGTCGATAGAGGTTCTGGAATGAGTTCTGATGATAAAGATGGAGGCGTAGTTTTCCAAGATCAACCTAACCAACAAGCAAAGGCGAGTATCAGAAAACGATCCGATAGCATTGACCATAGAAGAAATTGTGACGGATTGTTAGCTGAAGAAAATTGTATCTGTAGGCTCTGTAACAATGTCATTGAAGATGGGTGCATTAAGAAATGCCAATCCAGTTTTAATATCCATATGGACCGGCATCCATTGAGTGATTATCACTCCTTAGTGGGTAATGTATTAAACAAAACAGATTGTTGGGTATGCTCTCAAGTACCTCAAGGTCATAGCAAATCAGGGCTAGTGCCATTTCCTTTAACGATAGGGGAGGTACTTGAGTTAAATGGTGGGAGACCGGTGGACAGGAGGTTTAATATCTCCAGCCCTCCTAGTTTGAAGCTCCACCAATACCACGTGGATAGGTCCCTATTATGTTTTAACATCTCCAATCCCAGAAAGCCGGGAAATTGGGAAGTATCATGGAGTAACCACACCATGACCTTTTCACATAGAGCAGATAGAATGCCTACAGATACAGAGCTTGTACGCCACATAGCCAGCAGAGGAAAATCTTTCCGGTATAGATACACCTTAGGAAATAGGATTACTAGAGTTGGAGAAGTATCACCAGGATACTGTGCACATATCGTACAACCTGATACGTGCATTAAGCAGATGGAAGAATTAGGGCTAGGAGATTTCACCTGGAAGGTGTGTAATATGGTAATGTCTTTCTCCGTCCCATATGTTCTCCCCGATGATGCATATTTCATATGCGGGAGAAAGGCGTACAAGTGGCTTGCCCCAAACTCTGAAGGATTGTGTTATATTGGAAGAGTATTGCCTGAAGTAATGACTGTAACACATGATAAAATGAAAGACATACACCGTGGTGCCCAAGCTCCTTATACTCACACTCATTACGAGCACCTCGTTAAAAGACAACTGTCAGAAAGGTTAGAGCATCCGGCCTCTGATCTGATCCATGAATCCACCGGGATTCAGGTTCTGGTGGCGTTAGATTTCACTCGCACCGCTCGAGGAGTGATGAATTATAGATACATTTCCGCACTCGCCAATTTGTTAGATAATATCACTGAAATGTATGATGACACGTTTAGATATACTGGAAGAGAACTTCAGGCTTATAAAACAGAACTGGTACAGCATAGAATGGTTCTTAATTACCTCACAGCAGTGACAGGCGGATATTGTGTTACATTGGCAACACAGTACGGCGTGAAGTGTTGCACGTATATCACGAATAGCACCGAGGATCCGGTAGAGGTCATAGACCAAAAGATGGACGATATTTTCCAATTAAAGTGGGAATTTCGTCGAAAACACAATCTCACTCTTGCTGCTGTAGGTAATGAGCTGACTGGTTGGGTGTCATGGTTGAACCCGCGAAATTGGTTCTCCGGTTTGGGAGACTGGGCTCAAGGAGTCATAATGGATGTTGGGAAGTTTCTACTATGTATCTTAGGTGTCGTTATATCGATTGGATTGATATTTAGATGCGGGCAGGCTTTAATAAAGTGCAAACAAAGTACCAGAGTGATGAGTTTGAGGAGTGAGGAAACTGTAATTAACCTGGATTTGATTTATGACCCAATGATAGAAACAATGATGTGATGAAAATGCGATTTCTACGGTCCGTTTCTTTCACCTGTTTTTCTGGTTTTTCTCCAAGATAACAAGACCCCCTTGGACGAGGAAGTTGATGAGACGCTATACAGACAACGGATGGACCAAAGAAGGAGTTTTGACCACTTGAGATATGGACATTTGATGAACTTTGCCATGGATCCCCAGTTTCCCTAGAATTCTTAAAATTACGCTAGCCCAACATTTTTTGTTAATCTAATGGCATTGACAAAGCTTATTGCTCACGCCTAATGAGCAAAACAGCGCAAAGAAGACGACTTTCAACTGATACCGAACAAAACTTCAACCGACAGATGTACATTAACCTGACATAGAATACCACTGCATTTACCGTAATTATGTCTTTTCTTCATTTCTACAACCCTCAGGTAATGACACACATAGTATAGGGAATACAGGCACAGATATCAGCAATCACATATTCCCCCATTCAGGTATCATCAACTAAAATGTGCTCCCCATTTTGTTCAAAATCCGAAAAGAGCTCGGTAAAGTTTGACAGCCCATCCACAGACCCGTACCACGGGATAAGAAGGAATTCAAATGTATACTTCGCAATACCTCGAAGCTTGATTTACAACACGTACGGCACGATGATACATGACCCCCCCAAACATGGACTCATACACACATGCTTCTGCTATCACACTAGGTCATACCTTCTTCACACCTACTCCTCTCTTCTCCCTCACCCAACCATGGAAATGAATTAACCCCTGACATATATTTTTCTCCTTTTGAACTGTTTTAGAAGGTGGCAGTTATTATTGACTGCCAAAGGGTGGACTGTCAAAGTCAGAAAAATATCTCTATACACACTGCCATATTTGCACCTCACACTGGTCCGCGCTGCGCATGCGTGCGCTCTCCCGTGAAGGCGCATACCCGCTGTTGCGTGCACCCGCTGGTGCACGGTATGCGTATTTACGGTAAGGTTTGTGTAGTCGTAGCGTGCGACTCAATCGTTACATATTTTCACAAATAATGTATTTTGTAGATCATGGTCCCTTTGATAGATTCTGAAAGTTTGGTTAATATAGAATGTTTATGAACAGAGGAATCCCTCTTTGTTTGATACGAAGGGTCAGATAGGAGTAATACAGTGGTGTTTAGTATCCATCGGAAGAATATTTAATTAGAAATATTCCGGTGTTGGTTTGAAGCAGATCAATCGCTCGTGCGAATAGTTATGGACATAAGAAGTTTATGAACATTTACTTTATTTGCACTTTATTACCCATGCGGCGGGAAACCCAGTTTCCCTCCCACCTGAGCAGTTGGAAATAGTCACAGCCCACCTGTATGAATCAACCTATGACCTTTTTGTTACAATACGAAGCCGAATTCCTGTGTCCAATGAACAATGAGATTGTAGGGACCATTGAATTGTATTGTGTGTGGGGCATAAATAGCAGGCCGACCATATCCAACTTCACTCTCTTCAACGGTTCTCATTGCTGATAATCGGGAGCTGGATATCGAGGCGCATGCGATCGTTCCCCTTGTGCGTAAGTTCTCTCCGTAATCATATTGTCTTACTGTGAGCCATTTCTCTCTCTCCCTCTCTTCTCTTTCTCTCGTATTTTCCCTTGATTAGACTTAATTGTATTATATTGTATTTCCTGTGTAGTTATCTGGTTAGTTGGTTTATGTTATATTGTAGTGTATGCTTTGTACTGTGATTCTTTTTGCAAGTATAATAGTCATAATACACATAATAGGTTTCGGACCCTAAGCCCAGGTATCTGTGTATTCTTTTTAGTGTTAAATATTCCCTGAGCGTCGGTGACGCTCAAGCAGCTTTGTAGTTAATCAGGTTACACAAGGTTGCACTTACACTTTGTCTCTACACTAAGGTTTGCTGTGTATTTCATTGCTAAAGGTATAGATATAAAGGTTTAACGTTGTGAGCGTCTGCATCGCTGGTGATCTCCTCGTGGTCCCGAGCGCTGCTACGCTATAGCGAATCATTACGATAGTCAACAGCCAATAGTCTGCCTGCCTGTGATCACTTGGCCGTGAGTGAACGTGACGCCTGAGCGTCGCGATCACGGCTAAGCGATCGATACGCAACTTGCGTACCCTTACGGTACTTCTTACGTAGATAGCGTACAGTGTTCTAAGACCTCATATAGAGTTATATACACGATAAATATTTAGCTTTATCAGTATTCATTTATGAACCAGTAGTTAGAAGTAGAAAAGTTCTAACAGAAACCACAAAGTTCATCTACAGCCACACCACACTGGATACGCCCAATATCATCTGATCTTGGAAGCTAAGCAGTGTTGGGCCTGGTTAGTACTTGGATGGGAGATCACCTGGGAATACATAGGTGCTGTAGATATTTTTATACTACCAACACCGTTCTGTTGATGCATTCCATTTTCAAACGTATTAATTTATGAACCAGTAGTAAGAAGTAGAAAAGTTCTAACAGAAACCATAAAGTTCATCTACAGCCACACCACACTGGATACGCCCAATCTCATCTGATCTTGGAAGCTAAGCAGTGTTGGGCCTGGTTAGTACTTGGAATGGAGACCACCTGGGAATACAAGGTGCTGTAGATATTTTTATACTACCAACACCGTTCTGTTGATGCATTCCATTTTCAAACGTATTCATTTATGAACCAGTAGTTAGAAGTAGAAAAGTACTAACAGAAACCATAAAGCTCTTCTACAGCCACACCACACTGGATATGCCCAATCTCATCTGATCTTGAAAGCTAAGCAGTGTTGGGCCTGGTTAGTACTTGGATGGGAGACCACCTGGGAATACAAGGTGCTGTAGATAATTTTATACTGCCAACACCGTTCTGTTGATGCATTCCATTTTAAAACGTATTCATTTATGAACCAGTAGTTAGAAGTAGAAAAGTTCTAACAGATACCTGAAAGTTCATCTACAGCAACACCACACTGGATACGCCCAATCTCATCTGATCTTGGAAGCTAAGCAGTGTTGGGCTTGGTTAGTACTTGGATGGGAGACCACCTGGGAATACGAGGTGCTGTAGATATTTTTTATACTGCCAACACCGTTCTGTTGATGCATTCCATTTTCAAACGTATTCATTTATGAACCAGTAGTTAGAAGTAGAAAAGTTCTAACAGAAACCACAAAGCTCATCTACAGCCACACCACACTGGATACGCCCAATCTCATCTGATCTTGGAAGCTAAGCAGTGTTGGGCCAGGTTAGTACTTGGATGGGAGACCACCTGGGAATACAAGGTGCTGTAGATATTTTTATACTGCCAACACCGTTCTGTTGATAAATTCTATTTTCAAACGTATTCATTTATGAACCAGTAGTTAGAAGTAGAAAAGTTCTAACAGAAACCACAAAGCTCATCTACAGCCACACCACACTGGATACGTCCAATCTCATCTGATCTTTGAAGCTAAGCAGTGTTGGGCCTGGTTAGTACTTGGATGGGAGACCACCTGGGAATACAAGGTGCTGTAGATATTTTTATACTGCCAACACCGTTATTTTGATTCATTCCATTTTCAAACGTATTCATTTATGAACCAGTAGTTAGAAGTAGAAAAGTTTTAACAGAAACTACAAAGCTCATCTACATCCAAAACAACACTGGATACGCCCAATCTCATCTGATCTTGGAAGCTAAGCAGTGTTGGGCCTGGTTAGTACTTGGATGGGAGACCACCTGGGAATACAAGGTGCTGTAGATAATTTTATACTGCCAACACCGTTCTGTTGATGCATTCCATTTTCAAACGTATTCATTTATGAACCAGTAGTTAGAAGTAGAAAAGTTTTAACAGAAACTACAAAGCTCATCTACATCCGGTATCCGGTCGATGGATCGGCAGACGCTTGATCGACAATGCGAACATCGACCACGCAACATAGACAACATCTACATCAACAGTGTTCGAACATCTACAAACACAAGATCGACATCACACTAACATCGGCACACACTACATCGACAAACACTGAACATCGACAATACGTATACTCGATAAACAAAACATCGACACACAAATGATCGATCACGCACAACATCGAAACAACGTCAGGTCGACCAACAAATCATCGACATGTAATTGTTCTACAAACAAATGCATCGACCTACTGAAGATCGACCAACCATAGACAGACAAAACATAGATCGACATGTAATTGTGCGACAAACAAATACATCGACTTACTGAAGATCGACAAACCTTAGATTGACAAGTAATTGTTCGACAAACAAATACATCGACATACAGAAGATCGACATACCATAGATCGACAATTTATCGATCGACATGAAATTGTTCGTCAAACAAATACATCGACATACATAAGATCGACAAACCATAGACCGACCACACATAGATCGACATGTAATTGTTCGACAAACAAATACATTGACTTACTGAAGATCGACAAACCATAGACCGACACTACATTTAATATATCGACATATAAATAGGCCAAGTATAGAAAAACACTCTACAGCGCTATCCCTGCCTAGCCCTTACATCCACCACCTACACAATACCCTGACCTGCTGCACATCTGCAACACCCTCCCCCCCCCCGCTATTCCCCACGATACCCTTCCAAAGTTAGACGCCGCCTCCATCCCCCCTAGTCACCCCGCTGCCCGTCTACATTTACACGCCTAGCTAGACACCCCACTACATTACGCGCCCCATGTTTCACCGTGGCACTACAAGTAACACAACGCCCTGGCACTGCTCCCCGCTCTGGTAGCACAGTCACACCCTTTAAGAAACACCCCACCCATGTCTGCCAGCACACCAGGGCACCCGGCTGCACATCTGCAACGCTGACACCCTCCCCCCCCCGCTATTCCCCACGATACCCTTCAAAAGTTAGACGCCGCCTCCATCCCCCCTAGTCACCCCGCTGCCCGTCTACATTTACACGCCTAGCTAGACACCCCACTACATTACGCGCCCCATGTTTCACCGTGGCACTACAAGTAACACAACGCCCTGGCACTGCTCCCCGCTCTGGTAGCACAGTCACACCCTTTAAGAAACACCCCACCCATGTCTGCCAGCACACCAGGGCACCCGGCTGCACATCTGCAACGCTGACACCCTCCCCCCCCCGCTATTCCCCACGATACCCTTCAAAAGTTAGACGCCGCCTCCATCCCCCCTAGTCACCCCGCTGCCCGTCTACATTTACACGCCTAGCTAGACACCCCACTACATTACGCGCCCCATGTTTCACCGTGGCACTACAAGTAACACAACGCCCTGGCACTGCTCCCCGCTCTGGTAGCACAGTCACACCCTTTAAGAAACACCCCACCCATGTCTGCCAGCACACCTGGGCACCCGGCTGCACATCTGCAACGCTGACACCCTCCCCCCCCCGCTATTCCCCACGATACCCTTCCAAAGTTAGACGCCGCCTCCATCCCCCCTAGTCACCCCGCTGCCCGTCCACATTTACACGCCTAGCTAGACACCCCACTACATTACGCGCCCCATGTTTCACCGTGGCACTACAAGTAACACAACGCCCTGGCACTGCTCCCCGCTCTGGTAGCACAGTCACACCCTTTAAGAAACACCCCACCCATGTCTGCCAGCACACCTGGGCACCCGGCTGCACATCTGCAACGCTGACACCCTCCCCCCTCCTGCTATTCCCCACGATACCCTTCCAAAGTTAGATGCCGCCTCCATCCCCCCTAGTCACCCCGCTGCCCGTCTACATTTACACGCCTAGCTAGACACCCCACTACATTACGCGCCCCATGTTTCACCGTGGCACTTCAAGTAACACAACGCCCTGGCACTGCTCCCCGCTCTGGTAGCACAGTCACACCCTTTAAGAAACACCCCACCCATGTCTGCCAGCACACCTGGGCACCCGGCTGCACATCTGCAACGCTGACACCCTCCCCGCCCGCTATTCCCCACGATACCCTTCCAAAGTTAGACGCCGCCTCCATCCCCCCTAGTCACCCCGCTGCCCGTCCACATTTACACGCCTAGCTAGACACCCCACTACATTACGCGCCCCATGTTTCACCGTGGCACTACAAGTAACACAACGCCCTGGCACTGCTCCCCGCTCTGGTAGCACAGTCACACCCTTTAAGAAACACCCCACCCATGTCTGTCAGCACACCTGGGCACCTGGCTGCACATCTGCAACGCTGACACCCTCCCCCCCCCCCGCTATTCCCCATGATACCCTTCCAAAGTTAGACGCCGCCTCCATCCCCCCTAGTCACCCCGCTGCCCGTCTACATTTACACGCCTAGCTAGACACCCCACTACATTACGCGCCCCATGTTTCACCGTGGCACTACAAGTAACACAACGCCCTGGCACTGCTCCCCGCTCTGGTAGCACAGTCACACCCTTTAAGAAACACCCCACCCATGTCTGCCAGCACACCAGGGCACCCGGCTGCACATCTGCAACGCTGACACCCTCCCCCCCCCGCTATTCCCCACGATACCCTTCAAAAGTTAGACGCCGCCTCCATCCCCCCTAGTCACCCCGCTGCCCGTCTACATTTACACGCCTAGCTAGACACCCCACTACATTACGCGCCCCATGTTTCACCGTGGCACTACAAGTAACACAACGCCCTGGCACTGCTCCCCGCTCTGGTAGCACAGTCACACCCTTTAAGAAACACCCCACCCATGTCTGCCAGCACACCTGGGCACCCGGCTGCACATCTGCAACGCTGACACCCTCCCCCCCCCGCTATTCCCCACGATACCCTTCCAAAGTTAGACGCCGCCTCCATCCCTCCTAGTCACCCCGCTGCCCGTCCACATTTACACGCCTAGCTAGACACCCCACTACATTACGCGCCCCATGTTTCACCGTGGCACTACAAGTAACACAACGCCCTGGCACTGCTCCCCGCTCTGGTAGCACAGTCACACCCTTTAAGAAACACCCCACCCATGTCTGTCAGCACACCTGGCACCCGGCTGCACATCTGCAACGCTGGCACCCTCCCCCCCCCCGCTATTCCCCACGATACCCTTCCAAAGTTAGACGCCGCCTCCATCCCCCCTAGTCACCCCGCTGCCCGTCTACATTTACACGCCTAGCTAGACACCCCACTACATTACGCGCCCCATGTTTCACCGTGGCACTTCAAGTAACACAACGCCCTGGCACTGCTCCCCGCTCTGGTAGCACAGTCACACCCTTTAAGAAACACCCCACCCATGTCTGCCAGCACACCAGGGCACCCGGCTGCACATCTGCAACGCTGACACCCTCCCCCCTCCTGCTATTCCCCACGATACCCTTCCAAAGTTAGATGCCGCCTCCATCCCCCCTAGTCACCCCGCTGCCCGTCTACATTTACACGCCTAGCTAGACACCCCACTACATTACGCGCCCCATGTTTCACCGTGGCACTTCAAGTAACACAACGCCCTGGCACTGCTCCCCGCTCTGGTAGCACAGTCACACCCTTTAAGAAACACCCCACCCATGTCTGCCAGCACACCTGGGCACCCGGCTGCACATCTGCAACGCTGACACCCTCCCCGCCCGCTATTCCCCACGATACCCTTCCAAAGTTAGACGCCGCCTCCATCCCCCCTAGTCACCCCGCTGCCCGTCCACATTTACACGCCTAGCTAGACACCCCACTACATTACGCGCCCCATGTTTCACCGTGGCACTACAAGTAACACAACGCCCTGGCACTGCTCCCCGCTCTGGTAGCACAGTCACACCCTTTAAGAAACACCCCACCCATGTCTGTCAGCACACCTGGGCACCTGGCTGCACATCTGCAACGCTGACACCCTCCCCCCCCCGCTATTCCCCACGATACCCTTCCAAAGTTAGACGCCGCCTCCATCCCCCCTAGTCACCCCGCTGCCCGTCTACATTTACACGCCTAGCTAGACACCCCACTACATTACGCGCCCCATGTTTCACCGTGGCACTACAAGTAACACAACGCCCTGGCACTGCTCCCCGCTCTGGTAGCACAGTCACACCCTTTAAGAAACAACCCACCCATGTCTGTAAGCACACCTGGGCACTTGGCTGCACATCTGCAACGCTGACACCCTCCCCCCCCCGCTATTCCCCACGATACCCTTCCAAAGTTAGACGACGCCTCCATCCCCCCTAGTCACCCCGCTGCCCGTCCACATTTACATGCCTAGCTAGACACCCCACTACATTACGCGCCCCATGTTTCACCGTGGCACTACAAGTAACACAACGCCCTGGCACTGCTCCCCGCTCTGGTAGCACAGTCACACCCTTTAAGAAACACCCCACCCATGTCTGCCAGCACACCTGGGCACCCGGCTGCACATCTGCAACGCTGACACCCTCCCCCCCCGCTATTCCCCACGATACCCTTCCAAAGTTAGACGCCGCCTCCATCCCCCCTAGTCACCCCGCTGCCCGTCTACATTTACACGCCTAGCTAGACACCCCACTACATTATGCGCCCCATGTTTCACCGTGGCACTACAAGTAACACAACGCCCTGGCACTGCTCCCCGCTCTGGTAGCACAGTCACACCCTTTAAGAAAAACCCCACCCATGTCTGTCAGCACACCTGGGCACCCGGCTGCACATCTGCAACGCTGACACCCTCCCCCCCCCCCCGCTATTCCCCACGATACCCTTCCAAAGTTAGACGCCGCCTCCATCCCCCCTAGTCACCCCGCTGCCCGTCTACATTTACACGCCTAGCTAGACACCCCACTACATTACGCGCCCCATGTTTCACCGTGGCACTACAAGTAACACAACGCCCTGGCATGCTCCCCGCTCTGGTAGCACAGTCACACCCTTTAAGAAACACCCCACCCATGTCTGCCAGCACACCTGGGCACCCGGCTGCACATCTGCAACGCTGACACCCTCCCCCCCCGCTATTCCCCACGATACCCTTCCAAAGTTAGACGCCGCCTCCATCCCCCCTAGTCACCCCGCTGCCCGTCTACATTTACACGCCTAGCTAGACACCCCACTACATTACGCGCCCCATGTTTCACCGTGGCACTACAAGTAACACAACGCCCTGGCACTGCTCCCCGCTCTGGTAGCACAGTCACACCCTTTAAGAAACACCCCACCCATGTCTGCCAGCACACCAGGGCACCCGGCTGCACATCTGCAACGCTGACACCCTCCCCCCCCCCGCTATTCCCCACGATACCCTTCAAAAGTTAGACGCCGCCTCCATCCCCCCTAGTCACCCCGCTGCCCGTCTACATTTACACGCCTAGCTAGACACCCCACTACATTACGCGCCCCATGTTTCACCGTGGCACTACAAGTAACACAACGCCCTGGCACTGCTCCCCGCTCTGGTAGCACAGTCACACCCTTTAAGAAACACCCCACCCATGTCTGCCAGCACACCTGGGCACCCGGCTGCACATCTGCAACGCTGACACCCTCCCCCCCCCGCTATTCCCCACGATACCCTTCCAAAGTTAGACGCCGCCTCCATCCCCCCTAGTCACCCCGCTGCCCGTCCACATTTACACGCCTAGCTAGACACCCCACTACATTACGCGCCCCATGTTTCACCGTGGCACTACAAGTAACACAACGCCCTGGCACTGCTCCCCGCTCTGGTAGCACAGTCACACCCTTTAAGAAACACCCCACCCATGTCTGTCAGCACACCTGGCACCCGGTTGCACATCTGCAACGCTGGCACCCTCCCCCCCCCCGCTATTCCCCACGATACCCTTCCAAAGTTAGACGCCGCCTCCATCCCCCCTAGTCACCCCGCTGCCCGTCTACATTTACACGCCTAGCTAGACACCCCACTACATTACGCGCCCCATGTTTCACCGTGGCACTACAAGTAACACAACGCCCTGGCACTGCTCCCCGCTCTGGTAGCACAGTCACACCCTTTAAGAAACACCCCACCCATGTCTGCCAGCACACCTGGGCACCCGGCTGCACATCT
The DNA here is from genome assembly GCF_028390025.1 of Pseudophryne corroboree. Lineage (NCBI taxonomy): Eukaryota > Metazoa > Chordata > Amphibia > Anura > Myobatrachidae > Pseudophryne > Pseudophryne corroboree. The sequence continues at coordinate 113,009,414 of NC_086446.1, read as the reverse complement.
GCAACGCTGACACCCTCCCCCCTCCTGCTATTCCCCACGATACCCTTCCAAAGTTAGATGCCGCCTCCATCCCCCCTAGTCACCCCGCTGCCCGTCTACATTTACACGCCTAGCTAGACACCCCACTACATTACGCGCCCCATGTTTCACCGTGGCACTACAAGTAACACAACGCCCTGGCACTGCTCCCCGCTCTGGTAGCACAGTCACACCCTTTAAGAAACACCCCACCCATGTCTGCCAGCACACCTGGGCACCCGGCTGCACATCTGCAACGCTGACACCCTCCCCCCCCGCTATTCCCCACGATACCCTTCCAAAGTTAGACGCCGCCTCCATCCCCCCTAGTCACCCCGCTGCCCGTCCACATTTCACGCCTAGCTAGACACCCCACTACATTACGCGCCCCATGTTTCACCGTGGCACTACAAGTAACACAACGCCCTGGCACTGCTCCCCGCTCTGGTAGCACAGTCACACCCTTTAAGAAACACCCCACCCATGTCTGTCAGCACACCTGGGCACCTGGCTGCACATCTGCAACGCTGACACCCTCCCCCCCCCCGCTATTCCCCACGATACCCTTCCAAAGTTAGACGCCGCCTCCATCCCCCCTAGTCACCCCGCTGCCCGTCTACATTTACACGCCTAGCTAGACACCCCACTACATTACGCGCCCCATGTTTCACCGTGGCACTACAAGTAACACAACGCCCTGGCACTGCTCCCCGCTCTGGTAGCACAGTCACACCCTTTAAGAAACAACCCACCCATGTCTGTAAGCACACCTGGGCACTTGGCTGCACATCTGCAACGCTGACACCCTCCCCCCCCCCCCGCTATTCCCCACGATACCCTTCCAAAGTTAGACGCCGCCTCCATCCCCCCTAGTCACCCCGCTGCCCGTCCACATTTACATGCCTAGCTAGACACCCCACTACATTACGCGCCCCATGTTTCACCGTGGCACTACAAGTAACACAACGCCCTGGCACTGCTCCCCGCTCTGGTAGCACAGTCACACCCTTTAAGAAACACCCCACCCATGTCTGCCAGCACACCTGGGCACCCGGCTGCACATCTGCAACGCTGACACCCTCCCCCCCCGCTATTCCCCACGATACCCTTCCAAAGTTAGACGCCGCCTCCATCCCCCCTAGTCACCCCGCTGCCCGTCTACATTTACACGCCTAGCTAGACACCCCACTACATTACGCGCCCCATGTTTCACCGTGGCACTACAAGTAACACAACGCCCTGGCACTGCTCCCCGCTCTGGTAGCACAGTCACACCCTTTAAGAAAAACCCCACCCATGACTGTCAGCACACCTGGGCACCCGGCTGCACATCTGCAACGCTGACACCCTCCCCCCCCCCCGCTATTCCCCACGATACCCTTCCAAAGTTAGATGCCGCCTCCATCCCCCCTAGTCACCCCGCTGCCCGTCTACATTTACACGCCTAGCTAGACACCCCACTACATTACGCGCCCCATGTTTCACCGTGGCACTACAAGTAACACAACGCCCTGGCACTGCTCCCCGCTCTGGTAGCACAGTCACACCCTTTAAGAAACACCCCACCCATGTCTGCCAGCACACCTGGGCACCCGGCTGCACATCTGCAACGCTGACACCCTCCCCCCCCGCTATTCCCCACGATACCCTTCCAAAGTTAGACGCCGCCTCCATCCCCCCTAGTCACCCCGCTGCCCGTCTACATTTACACGCCTAGCTAGACACCCCACTACATTACGCGCCCCATGTTTCACCGTGGCACTACAAGTAACACAACGCCCTGGCACTGCTCCCCGCTCTGGTAGCACAGTCACACCCTTTAAGAAACACCCCACCCATGTCTGCCAGCACACCTGGGCACCCGGCTGCACATCTGCAACGCTGACACCCTCCCCCCCCGCTATTCCCCACGATACCCTTCCAAAGTTAGACGCCGCCTCCATCCCCCCTAGTCACCCCGCTGCCCGTCTACATTTACACGCCTAGCTAGACACCCCACTACATTACGCGCCCCATGTTTCACCGTGGCACTACAAGTAACACAACGCCCTGGCACTGCTCCCCGCTCTGGTAGCACAGTCACACCCTTTAAGAAAAACCCCACCCATGTCTGTCAGCACACCTGGGCACCCGGCTGCACATCTGCAACGCTGACACACTCCCCCCCCCCCCCGCTATTCCCCACGATACCCTTCCAAAGTTAGACGCCGCCTCCATCCCCCCTAGTCACCCCGCTGCCCGTCTACATTTACACGCCTAGCTAGACACCCCACTACATTACGCGCCCCATGTTTCACCGTGGCACTACAAGTAACACAACGCCCTGGCACTGCTCCCCGCTCTGGTAGCACAGTCACACCCTTTAAGAAACACCCCACCCATGTCTGCCAGCACACCAGGGCACCCGGCTGCACATCTGCAACGCTGACACCCTCCCCCCCCCCCCGCTATTCCCCACGATACCCTTCAAAAGTTAGACGCCGCCTCCATCCCCCCTAGTCACCCCGCTGCCCGTCTACATTTACACGCCTAACTAGACACCCCACTACATTACGCGCCCCATGTTTCACCGTGGCACTACAAGTAACACAACGCCCTGGCACTGCTCCCCGCTCTGGTAGCACAGTCACACCCTTTAAGAAACACCCCACCCATGTCTGCCAGCACACCTGGGCACCCGGCTGCACATCTGCAACGCTGACACCGTCCCCCCCCGCTATTCCCCACGATACCCTTCCAAAGTTAGACGCCGCCTCCATCCCCCCTAGTCACCCCGCTGCCCGTCCACATTTACACGCCTAGCTAGACACCGCACTACATTACGCGCCCCATGTTTCACTGTGGCACTACAAGTAACACAACGCCCTGGCACTGCTCCCCGCTCTGGTAGCACAGTCACACCCTTTAAGAAACACCCCACCCATGTCTGTCAGCACACCTGGCACCCGGCTGCACATCTGCAACGCTGGCACCCTCCCCCCCCCCGCTATTCCCCACGATACCCTTCCAAAGTTAGACGCCGCCTCCATCCCCCCTAGTCACCCCGCTGCCCGTCTACATTTACACACCTAGCTAGACACCCCACTACATTACGCGCCCCATGTTTCACCGTGGCACTACAAGTAACACAACGCCCTGGCACTGCTCCCCGCTCTGGTAGCACAGTCACACCCTTTAAGAAACACCCCATCCATGTCTGCCAGCACACCTGGGCACCCGGCTGCACATCTGCAACGCTGACACCCTCCCCCCCCCGCTATTCCCCACGATACCCTTCCAAAGTTAGACGCCGCCTCCATCCCCCCTAGTCACCCCGCTGCCCGTCCACATTTACATGCCTAGCTAGACACCCCACTACATTACGCGCCCCATGTTTCACCGTGGCACTACAAGTAACACAACGCCCTGGCACTGCTCCCCGCTCTGGTAGCACAGTCACACCCTTTAAGAAACACCCCACCCATGTCTGCCAGCACACCTGGGCACCCGGCTGCACATCTGCAACGCTGACACCCTCCCCCCCCGCTATTCCCCACGATACCCTTCCAAAGTTAGACGCCGCCTCCATCCCCCCTAGTCACCCCGCTGCCCGTCCACATTTACACGCCTAGCTAGACACCCCACTACATTACGCGCCCCATGTTTCACCGTGGCACTACAAGTAACACAACGCCCTGGCACTGCTCCCCGCTCTGGTAGCACAGTCACACCCTTTAAGAAACACCCCACCCATGTCTGTCAGCACACCTGGGCACCTGGCTGCACATCTGCAACGCTGACACCCTCCCCCCCCCGCTATTCCCCACGATACCCTTCCAAAGTTAGACGCCGCCTCCATCCCCCCTAGTCACCCCGCTGCCCGTCTACATTTACACGCCTAGCTAGACACCCCACTACATTACGCGCCCCATGTTTCACCGTGGCACTACAAGTAACACAACGCCCTGGCACTGCTCCCCGCTCTGGTAGCACAGTCACACCCTTTAAGAAACAACCCACCCATGTCTGTAAGCACACCAGGGCACTTGGCTGCACATCTGCAACGCTGACACCCTCCCCCCCCCGCTATTCCCCACGATACCCTTCCAAAGTTAGACGCCGCCTCCATCCCCCCTAGTCACCCCGCTGCCCGTCCACATTTACATGCCTAGCTAGACACCCCACTACATTACGCGCCCCATGTTTCACCGTGGCACTACAAGTAACACAACGCCCTGGCACTGCTCCCCGCTCTGGTAGCACAGTCACACCCTTTAAGAAACACCCCACCCATGTCTGCCAGCACACCTGGGCACCCGGCTGCACATCTGCAACGCTGACACCCTCCCCCCCCGCTATTCCCCACGATACCCTTCCAAAGTTAGACGCCGCCTCCATCCCCCCTAGTCACCCCGCTGCCCGTCTACATTTACACGCCTAGCTAGACACCCCACTACATTACGCGCCCCATGTTTCACCGTGGCACTACAAGTAACACAACGCCTAGGCACTGCTCCCCGCTCTGGTAGCACAGTCACACCCTTTAAGAAACACCCCACCCATGTCTGCCAGCACACCTGGGCACCCGGCTGCACATCTGCAACGCTGACACCCTCCCCCCCCGCTATTCCCCACGATACCCTTCCAAAGTTAGACGCCGCCTCCATCCCCCCTAGTCACCCCTCTGCCCGTCTACATTTACACGCCTAGCTAGACACCCCACTACATTACGCGCCCCATGTTTCACCGTGGCACTACAAGTAACACAACGCCCTGGCACTGCTCCCCGCTCTGGTAGCACAGTCACACCCTTTAAGAAACACCCCACCCATGTCTGTCAGCACACCTGGGCACCCGGCTGCACATCTGCAACGCTGACACCCTCCCCCCCCGCTATTCCCCACGATACCCTTCCAAAGTTAGACACCGCCTCCATCTCCCCTAGTCACCCCGCTGCCCGTCTACATTTACACGCCTAGCTAGACACCCCACTACATTACGCGCCCCATGTTTCACCGTGGCACTACAAGTAACACAACGCCCTGGCACTGCTCCCCGCTCTGGTAGCACAGTCACACCCTTTAAGAAACACCCCACCCATGTCTGTCAGCACACCTGGGCACCCGGCTGCACATCTGCAACGCTGACACCCCCCCCCCCCCCGCTATTCCCCACGATACCCTTCCAAAGTTAGACGCCGCCTCCATCCCCCCTAGTCACCCCGCTGCCCGTCTACATTTACACGCCTAGCTAGACACCCCACTACATTACGCGCCCAATGTTTCACCGTGGCACTACAAGTAACACAACGCCCTGGCACTGCTCCCCGCTCTGGTAGCACAGTCACACCCTTTAAGAAACACCCCACCCATGTCTGTCAGCACACCTGGGCACCCGGCTGCACATCTGCAACGCTGACACCCTCCCCCCCCCCCGCTATTCCCCACGATACCCTTCCAAAGTTAGACGCCGCCTCCATCCCCCCCTAGTCACCCCGCTGCCCGTCTACATTTACACGCCTAGCTAGACACCCCACTACATTACGCGCCCCATGTTTCACCGTGGCACTACAAGTAACACAACGCCCTGGCACTGCTCCCCGCTCTGGTAGCACAGTCACACCCTTTAAGAAACACCCCACCCATGTCTGCCAGCACACCTGGGCACCTGGCTGCACATCTGCAACGCTGACACACACCCCCCCCCCGCTATTCCCCACAATACCCTTCCAAAGTTAGACGCCGCCTCCATCCCCCCTAGTCACCCCGCTGCCCGTCTACATTTACACGCCTAGCTAGACACCCCACTACATTACGCGCCCCATGTTTCACCGTGGCACTACAAGTAACACAACGCCCTGGCACTGCTCCCCGCTCTGGTAGCACAGTCACACCCTTTAAGAAACACCCCACCCATGTCTGTCAGCACACCTGGGCACCCGGCTGCACATCTGCAACGCTGACACCCTCCCCCCCCCCCCGCTATTCCCCACGATACCCTTCCAAAGTTAGACGCCGCCTCCATCCCCCCTAGTCACCCCGCTGCCCGTCTACATTTACACGCCTAGCTAGACACCCCACTACATTACGCGCCCCATGTTTCACCGTGGCACTACAAGTAACACAACGCCCTGGCACTGCTCCCCGCTCTGGTAGCACAGTCACACCCTTTAAGAAACACCCCACCCATGTCTGTCAGCACACCTGGGCACCCGGCTGCACATCTGCAACGCTGACACCCTCCCCCCCCCCGCTATTCCCCACGATACCCGTCCAAAGTTAGACGCCGCCTCCATCCCCCCTAGTCACCCCGCTGCCCATCTACATTTACACGCCTAGCTAGACACCCCACTACATTACGCGCCCCATGTTTCACCGTGGCACTACAAGTAACACAACGCCCTGGCACTGCTCCCCGCTCTGGTAGCACAGTCACACCCTTTAAGAAACACCCCACCCATGTCTGCCAGCACACCTGGGCACCCGGCTGCACATCTGCAACGCTGACACCCTCCCCCCCCCGCTATTCCCCACGATACCCGTCCAAAGTTAGACGCCGCCTCCATCCCCCCTAGTCACCCCGCTGCCCGTCTACATTTACACGCCTAGCTGGACACCCCACTACATTACGCGCCCCATGTTTCACCGTGGCACTACAAGTAACACAACGCCTCCCTCCAACTGTCCCCCGAACACCAGCTATCACCAGCCATGTACCCCAAGACGCACACCGCTCTCTCTAGCCATCTACCCCTCTCCCACCATAAGCTCCCCCACAGCCGTGTACTGCCCCTTTACGCCCCAGCACACCGGAACGTCACCCCGTTCTCGTGCTGAGGTGCAGCCAGCATTCCCCATTGCACTATATGTGCCAAAATTACACCAACACTCCAGCTACATAATCCCCGTCGATAAGTACTGCAAGCTCCATAATGGCAGAGTTTTCTTAAATTAACCGTTCACGGACAACGTTCCAAGATACATTCCGGTTACTGTTTTGTTTTTTTAAATTTGATTTAAATAATGCTATCACTGATGACACCAATCAAAACATAACATGTCCGTTCGCGCTGAAATCCAACCAATAAAATATACTCCTACATAAGACAAATCAACAGTTCAGTATAACCTGACGTATAGTGGTGCCACTAAATTAGCCAATAATACTACATGATTCCTATTTGAAGGAGGAGCGATGTTCCCGCACTTTTACACAGAATATAAACTCTGTCCCTCCCTTGCATAGGCGCCATTTGCTTAAGACTGCTAACTGGCTGTATACGGTCTGTTAGCGTCTTGTGATTGGCTTCTAGCGATTCTGATTTACATATCAGAGCTTTTCTGGAGAAGTGACCGTGACAAGAATTCTTCATACGAAGAGGAGAAGACCAATCCAGTTTTTTTTTCTCATCTTAATAGGTAAGCGCTGAGCTGAATGTACTCTGTCTTTCTATTACACTATCATGCTAAATAAACTGTCCCATGTTTCTTATTATCTCTTCCAACTGCTATCCCTGCCACTGCTGATTGGCATTATTTGTATATCTGTTACTGCAGTGTGTGAGATGTCGGTATCTGGCACTGCTTTCTGGCATAATGTGTGTATTTTTCACCGTTTGTTTGCCAAATGTGTATATCTGTCACTGCTTGGGTTCATTATTTGTGTATATGTCACAGCTGTTTGGCATAATTTATGTATTTGGCACTGCTGGGTGGCATAATTTATGTATTTGGCACTGCTGGGTGGCATAATTTTGGTATCTGGCCCTGCTGGATGGCATAATTTCTGTATTTGGCACTGCTGGGTGGCATAATTTGGGTATCTGGCACTGCTGGGTGGCATAATTTGGGTATCTGGCACTGCTGGGTGGCATAATTTCTGTATTTGGCACTGCTGGGTGGCATAATTTCTGTATTTGGCACTGCTGGGTGCCATAATTTCTATATTTGGCACTGCTGGGTGGCATATTTTGGGTATCTGGCACTGCTGGGTGGCATAATTTCTGTATTTGGCACTGCTGGGTGGCAAAATTTATGTATTTGGCACTGCTGGGTGGCATAATTTGGGTATCTGCCACTGCTGGGTGGCATAATTTGGGTATCTGGCACTGCTGGGTGGCATAATTTCTGTATTTGGCACTGCTGGGTGGCATAATTTCTGTATTTGGCACTGCTGGGTGCCATAATTTCTATATTTGGCACTGCTGGGTGGCATATTTTGGGTATCTGGCACTGCTGGGTGGCATAATTTCTGTATTTGGCACTGCTGGGTGGCATAATTTCTGTATTTGGCACTGCTGGGTTGCATAGTTTATGTATTTGGCACTGCTGGGTGGCATAATTTCTGTATTTGGCACTTCTGGATGGCATAATTTCTATATTTGGCACTGCTGGGTGGCATAATTTGGGTATCTGGCACTGCTGGGTGGCATAATTTATGTATTTGGCACTGCTGGGTGGCATATTTGGGTATCTGGCACTGCTGGGTGGCATAATTTCTACATTTGGCACTGCAGGGTTGCATAGTTTATGTATTTGGCACTGCTGGGTGGCATAATTTCTGTATTTGGCACTGCTGGATGGCATAATTTGGGTATCTGGCACTGCTGGGTGGCATAATTTGGGTATCTGGCACTGCTGGGTGACATAATTTCTATATTTGGCACTGCTGGGTTGCATAGTTTATGTATTTGGCACTGCTGGGTGGCATAATTTGGGTATCTGGCACTGCTGGGTGGCATAATTTGGGTATCTGGCACTGCTGGGTGGCATAATTTATGTATTTGGCACTGCTGGGTGGCATATTTTGGGTATCTGGCACTGCTGGGTGGCATAATTTCTATATTTGGCACTGCTGGGTTGCATAGTTTATGTATTTGGCACTGCTGGGTGGCATAATTTCTGTATTTGGCACTGCTGGATGGCATAATTTGGGTATCTGGCACTGCTGGGTGGCATAATTTGGGTATCTGGCACTGCTGGGTGGCATAATTTCTGTATTTGGCACTGCTGGGTGGCATAATTTGAGTATCTGGCACTGCTGGGTGGCATAATTTCTGTATTTGGCACTGCTGGGTGGCATAATTTGAGTATCTGGCACTGCTGGGTGGCATAATTTCTGTATTTGGCACTGCTGGGTGGCATAATTTCTATATTTGGCACTGCTGGGTGGCATAATTTGGGTATCTGGCACTGCTGGGTGGCATAATTTATGTATTTGGCACTGCTGGGTGGCATAATTTCTGTATTTGGCACTGCTGGGGTTCATTACTTGTGTATATTTGTAACAGCTGGTTGGCAAAATTAGGGTATGTTGCACTGCTAGTATACTAATTATTATTATTATTATTATTAATATTAGTATGATTTTTTTTTTTTTAAGTTTTTTTTCAGAGATGTCCGAGGAAGAAGCAAGGAGGCTTTCTCTATCCGCACAGGAAGAAGAATCCTCGGAAAGACAGCAACAAACATCACCAACCGACCATGGCAGAGTTTCGCATGAAGAAGCGGACTCGGGAGAAGAATCCAGCAGCAGGGCACCCAACTTCACAGATGAAGAAACGGACACCCTAATCAATCAAGTTGTTCATCACTCCTTTCAACTTTTCGGATCGCCGGCAAGAAATGTTCATCACCGATTCAAGGGAACGACGTGGAATGAAATCTCTGAATCAGTTTCTTTGGGAGGTGGGTTCAAGCGAAGCAACGAAAGTTGCAAGAAAAGGTTACGCGACTGTAGAAGATCCGTCAATCTCAAGATCCAAAAAGGGCAAAAATTACACAAGGATTGGGAAAAGAAGATGGAGAACTACTTCGTACTTGTGCAGGAAGAAATGGCAGGAACCAGTGCAGAAGGTATTATTTTTAAAAATTCTATAAAATTAATTTTTTAATATTCTTTTTAAAAAACTAATTATTTCAACAAAAATTTAAATTTCGTATTTCTTTCAAAAGGAGCCACAAAATATTCTACGCCAACAAAACATAGCACGCCACAAACGGAAACAACGCCAAAGAAGAAAACAAAATCGCAGAAAGGTTAGGGACATATCGTATTTTTATATATATATATATATATATATTAAAAAAATATTTTGTATGGAAACAAAACTAATAACTGCAGTATGTTCTTTATATAAATATTACAGATTCCACAGTTAAGGCAAAGAGAAGAGTTTCTTTTGTATATCCGACAACTGGAGGAGGTGCTGAGGATACCGGTAAGGCATAGTTTTTGTACATGAAATTATTAATTTTGGTACATGTATATCTATCAATGGGTATATACCTCTAGCTTGCACTGTTTGCGTATCTTTAGCTGTCTGTATTTCTGGCACTGCATATTTTTGGGTTATAATTATTGTATATATCTATATTGACATTTTAGAAACCCAGATACAGCATACAATATTGCCGATTGATTCAACACTGCAAGCAGTGACACTTCAAGCAGAATCAGCCCAGATGCACCCACCCACGGTGCAGGAAGAAACATCTTCCCAACAGCCACTTCCAGAAGAAAATTCATCACAGGGGCACCCACAGACACTGCCAGAAGAGTCCTTTTCACAGAGCTACCCTGCAATTGGAGACCATAATCTTGTTGAAAGAACAGAGCAAATTCCGGACATGGAATCTTCAGGCAGTGTACCAGAAGTCCTTGAATCAAAAACACCGGAAACTACGCCAGGAGGTAGCAATTTTATATTTATTTACAATTTAGGAGTGTTTAATTGTGTTCAACTGTAATTTGTTAAACTAAATTATTTACTTGTATTACAGAGTCATCACTCAATCTAATACTGGAAGCTTTAAAGAACATGGACCAATGTAGAGCTGAAGAAAGCCAAAGGATTAATAATCGTTTGGACAACATGGAACAGAACATCGACCATATCAAGACAGCTGTTGTTCAACAAAATGACGCAATGATATCGCTGGCCCGATACTACGATCAACTTGTGTCAGCACATATGTCGGTGGTTGGACATTGCAAGAGCATGCAGCAGAAGATTGAACAGATCAGCACCCAACAAAATGAACAGCGGGATGGAGAATCGCATCAGGAACAACTCTGTCGACAACACAATGATTCTCTGGAACATATTTCATTGCAATGCCAACAGATTGGAACAGGCCTTCAAAGCATGCTACTGTGGCAACAACAGTGCAACCTAAACACAAGCATGATTTCAACAAGCCTGCAGCTGATGACAGACGAAGGAAGAAGATTGCACAGCGCACAACCACAGCAGGCAGAACGAAGTTCGGAAGTCACAACACCATCAAACAGAACATCAATTGATCAAGAAATGTATGCTCAAGAAGAGAGAGGAGATCTGGCTTACCAAAGAGCATTGTCAGTTTTGAGACTGCAGCGTCAAAGGTCAGAAGAATTGGAGCAGTCCATAATACAGCAAGAGATGTGGAACAGAGCACAGCAGGAGATGTTGGAACAAGCACAGACGGTTATGTGGAACAGAGCACAGGAGGAGCATGCCCGAGCCCAGGAGGAACATGCCCGAGCCCAGGAGGAGCATGCCCGAGCCCAGGATGAGCATGCCACAGCACCGGAGGAGCATGCCACAGCACCGGAGGAGCATGCCACAGCCCCGGAGGAGCCGTCAGGAGCCCAGGAGGAGCCGTCCACAACAGCAAACTAGCCGGACACAGGGACCAGTCCGCTAATCAAGCACAGAGGCTGGCATAGAGCTTGGCGGAGGACTTGCCAAGGGTAAGTCATCTAGCATTTTCCTCTTTCTTTTCCCCAACAAGTTAGGTATTTGTCCGTAGCGGTGTGCTAAGTTAGGGAAAGGAGATCAGCAATGGTGTCAGGGACAGTTAGTGACAAGCAAAGGTAGTTTTTTTTATAAACTGACTGTGTCTTTTTTTCTTTACAGCATACCGACAACTGGCAAGACCTAATCGGAGAAGGGTCCAGTCCGCTAATCAAGCACAGAGGCTGGCATAGAGCTTGGCGGAGGACTTGCCAAGGGTAAGTCATCTAGCTTTTTCCTCTTTCTTTTCCCCATCAAGTTAGGTATTTGTCCGTAGCGGTGTGCTAAGTTAGGGAAAGGAGATCAACAATGGTGTCAGGGACAGTTAGTGACAAGCAAAGGTAGTTTTTGTTATAAACTGACTGTGTCTTTTTTTCTTTACAGCATACCGACAACTGGCAAGACCTAATCGGAGAAGGGTCCAGTCCGCTAATCAAGCACAGAGGCTGGCATAGAGTTTGGCGGAGGACTTGCCAAGGGTAAGTCATCTAGCTTTTTCCTCTTTCTTTTCCCCAACAAGTTAGGTATTTGTCCGTAGCGGTGTGCTAAGTTAGGGAAAGGAGATCAGCAATGGTGTCAGGGACAGTTAGTGACAAACAAAGGTAGTTTTTTTTATAAACTGACTGTGTCTTTTTTTCTTTACAGCATACCGACAACTGGCAAGACCTAATCGGAGAAGGGTCCAGTCCGAGAAGACAACAGAATAATGATGCAGGCATAGAGCTACCAAGGTATGCTGCATCGTATAAGTCTGATTTTTCTTAAGTCACTGAAGATAATGGATACACATTAGTTTTACGGGGTATGGACCAGTTCTATATTTGCCTTGTGCACTTTAGTAAATAGTGTATGGTGGATGCCTGTTGTATTCCCATACTAACAGACGCAATTTTATTTATTTGACCGTAGGAGCCGGGCACACTTGTGCAAGATTGTTAATTATCTGCTTTTGTTTTTCACATTTTTCATGCAGGACTGGTTGACACAAGTCTGCATGCTTAGTGGGACTTAGGGTTGTGTTGGAACAGGCCAACCTCATATAGGCTTACTGGTACTGTTCCACGCTGATAGGTGACTGATCTCGCAAGCGCAATGTTATTTTGGCAGATTACACTAACAGGCCTCACAGGGAAGCGCATCTCCTGAACTAAGTCTGGCTCCACAGCGGTACCAATCCTTCTTAGTAAGGGGGGGGGGGGGAGCATTGTAGAATAGAAATAAAAATTTAATTAACTTGATTTAGCAACCCAGCTGATTTGTAATTTTTAAAAAGTTGGTGTTGCGGTATCCATGTTCTGTGGTTCCATGTTGGCTCTGTGATAAATTGTGTTTTTCAATTTTCATGTGTGTGCGTGTGTCCCTTCACATTACAATGTCATGTTCATGTGTTTGATGCACAGCAGAGTGTCTATATTCCTCGGGTTAATATAGTACATGTAACAAAACTATTAGACATTCTCAGGCGAGAGGGACTAATCAAAAAGATGCCATTAAAGGGATCATATCAAATATTTATATCAAATTTTAGCATACTGAGAAAGAGATGAAAAAGTTAACTCAGTCTATGGGTGACATGATGAATAGAGATTAAGTGACAATACCAGATCCAGAGTCACAGACCCTTACCATTAGTCCAACAATGCGTACTGTGGCATATATGATGCAAGCTGACAATGATGATGAAGTGTCTTACGCAGAGTATGGTAATGTTTTTGGTGGGGGTCTGTATCTTTATTACAAGGGCTAAAATCTGTGATCTAAACAATAAGCGACATTATACAAATTACTGAAAAAATATGGAGGACATGGAGTCTTATTTCAATTTAATAAAAAAATCATGTTTACTATTACAGCATCAAAATGGTCAAATACTGTATTTGCAGAAAACTAAGTTGTGAAAAGTTGAGGTATGAGGGGACATGGTTATACATTAATATGGCTGTATTGAAAACTAACTCTAAATTTACTATTTTAATCTCCTTTTGCAGAACGTCCATGATGGAAGAACCGAAGAATTTGGAATTAAAAGATCATTGCGGCACAGAAGCCTTCTACAGTCAAAACCAAAAACATCAACCCTAAAGTCATTGTTCCAGGCATCAAATAAAGAAGCTGAAAAATGGGGGCATAGCTAAACTAGGACTTCAAAAACTGTAATCCAATGCTCGCATGATCACCAGCATTGATTGTTGGAACTGTTTTAAAAAAATTGAGAGTATTAACCACAAAAATCCATTATGTATGCAGCAGTGAGGCTATATGAACACGCTAGATGCTCATAGCATGCAGATGCACTCTGTTAGTGGCTCATTCGGTTACCTGTATTCCTCAGGATTCAAAATAAAGTACTTTATCTTGCATCCTAGAGGAAACTGGGGTAAACATTAGTACCATGGACAATAGACAGGTCCACTAGGAGCCATGTGCTTTTTAGTAGTGTTGACTAGCTAATCCCTCTATGTCGCTCCTAGTAGACTGTTTAGAAAATCTGCCTGGAGGAGAAATTCACATGTGTGAGAGCTCCTGAGGATTTTAGCAGATTTTTATTAGTTTAAGGTTAGTATTTGACCGGAGAATGGGTTGGACCAGTATGCCTGCTTCGTTGGACTTGACACAAGGAGCACATGATGGAGTTATTCACAAGAACAAACAACACCCCTAACAGAGCATGAAGATATGAAGAGTGGTGAGTACAGTTCCGGCGTAACAATTAGCTTGTAGACTATGTATATGGCGGCACAAGGATACCATCTACAGACTACCACAGACAATGGACTGCGGAAGCAGACTACAGGAGAAACGTGTACATCCTGCCCTTCACAGGTGAGTCCATGTTTTTGGTTGAAAGCGATAAGTGAGTAACTAAGGCAATGGTGGGTAAGTATACATATCTTCCTTCCACAGCTATACCGGCTACGAAATCGTATACTGCCCCTATATTGCATTCCTTTTGGATGAATAAATAATAAAAGAAAAACACTGCATCCTCTATTACCTTGAGAGGGGAGTATATGAAAAATGCTGCGACTGGTTTTCAGGAACAAAACTCAAAATCTGCTTACTCAAAGCCTTCAGACTCCCGGTGGACCCAACTGCCTGAGCAATAGGCAGGTGGGACCACGTTTTTAATTTTACGGATAACATATGGCCGACATCAGTCCTACATCCATGGGTAAAAGATCGTACTGCACAGGGGTAGAAGGACAGTTCTTTCAATGATTCTTACCTCACTTAGTTTTCAAAACAGGCTTACCACCTTCTAAAAATTAAAATTTGGATTCAAAATAAATCAATTCCAAAGCTGGTACTGAGCCCGTTCATTGTACCATTTCCACCTCAGATAAAAAACATGGGTTGATACCCATTTGTGGGAATGAAAAAATAATGTTTGGTAAGGGGATTTTGGAAAATATAAGACAATGACCACATACACACTATATAATTTACTGTTAATAAAGGGATAATATCTTAAGAAATAGAGTTAAACATTTCTAAGCATTGTTTGATTTTAGGTACTATCAAGAAACAACGTGTATAGAATTAAGTTTCTCTTTACAGTTAATCTGAATAGAATAAAGATTTTTTTAATGTGACAGACTGCACTTGCTATATTTTTTGATATGTTAAATATTTGTATAACTTAATATTGTGTTATTCCCAAGTGGTTGTTGTTATAATTTCAATAAATTTATGGAAAGTTTGTTTAACTTTCTGTTATGTCTTAATAAAAAATTGTTGTAGAACTTTAAATAAATTGTTTAAATGTTTGTATAACTTAATGTTATGTGTTATTACAAAGTGGTTGTAGTTTTATTTGTTGTACTTTAAATACATTTTTTGGAATATTTCAATTTGTGTATCTAATATTGTCATATAATACACATTTAATTAACATGACTGACAATCTTAACACATCTTGAATTTGGGAATATATAAGGCATTCACCAATGCGGTGTTCAAGGCACAACAACGGTAAAAGTATACATCTTAGCCATGCCTTGGAAATGACGCTTATGTAAAGATGACAGGATGATTAAATTACGTGGACAGTAGCAAAGCATGGATACAACAAAATCAGGTATACTTCTGGGGCATTGAAAGTATCTTTTGGTTTTAAACTATGGCAAATCATCTCATCTCTGTTGTATTTAACATATACTGCCTATAGGGCTTTTGTATTTAAAATATAATTTTCACAATGTTGGAGCATGGCATTTTAAAATACAATATTAATTAGAAATTTACAGAAGGGATGACAAAGGGGACCACTGTGATGTTGATTATTTATTTCAGAGTGCATAAAACTGAATTTATAAAATAAAATAATACTAATATATATATATATATATATATATATATATATATATGTGTGTATATATAATCCAAAAAGAACGGCACTTTGTGTTATTAGCAGCTGCCTCGGTGCCTTTCATGGCTGCATGCCAGTATAAATCATTCACAAATGGGTGGCACTCACGAGGACCTGTCACAGCGGAAAGAACTAACGAGAGAGACTGAGCTCTGGTAACGTTTCAGCTATATTCTAGCTTTCGTCAGACCCCGTTCTGACGAAAGCTAGAATATAGCTGAAACGTTCCCAGAGCTCAGTCTCTCTCGTTATTTATTTCCGCTGTGACAAGTCCTCGTGAGTGCCACCTATTTGTGAATGATTTATACTGGCATGCAGCCATGAAAGGCACCGAGGCAGCTGCTAATAACACAGAGTGCCGTTCTTTTTGGATTATATATACACAGAGTGACGTTCTTTTTGGATTATATATATACATAATCCAAAAAGAACGGCACTCTGTGTTATTAGCAGCTGCCTCGGTGCCTTTCATGGCTGCATGCCAGTATAAATCATTCACAAATAGGTGGCACTCACGAGGACTTGTCACAGCGGAAATAAATAACGAGAGAGACTGAGCTCTGGGAACGTTTCAGCTATATTCTAGCTTTCGTCAGAACGGGTCTGACGAAAGCTAGAATATAGCTGAAACGTTACCAGAGCTCAGTCTCTCTCGTTAGTTCTTTCCGCTGTGACAGGTCCTCGTGAGTGCCACCCATTTGTGAATGATATATATATATATATATATATATATGTATATGTGTGTGTGTGTATATATATATATATATATATATATAATACAATTGGGATGAAAGCATTAACAGGAATAGTGAATTTCCTCTGTGGAACTAAATGTACAATGTCTTTAAATATTGTCGTCGCTGGACTTGAGACACGTGCACCTTCCCCAGTTAATCACTCAGTCTGCACACGTAGATGACGGATGTTGTTTATCACAAAACGTCGATTTGCAATAGGGTGATTCCATCTAGAAAAATAAGGGAAATTTTGGAAATGATTGTACATAAAATTGAAATCAAAAACAAGTCTAGTGGTCACACAGCAGCATGTTCATTCTTAATTATTTATCAAATAATTTGATAAATGTTAACATAGATAGTCCAAGCTTTGTAGAATATAATTTTTGACTTGTATTAATATCAATATTTGTATTTTAATAAAATTTATTTATAAAAATATGTGTAATAATTAGATAGAGGTATGTAATGGGATGAGAATTGCAAATCTTTGGGTAAGGGGGGTAATTACAAGTTAATTGCAGCAGGAAATTTTTAAGGAGTTGGTATAAACCATGTGCACTGCAGGGGAGGCAGATATAACATTTGCATAGAGAGTTATATTTGGGTGGGTTATTTTATTTTAGTTAAGTGCAGGGTAAATAATGGCAGCTTTATTTTTACAATGCAAATTAGATTGCAGATTGAACACAACACACCGAAATCTAACTCTCTCTGCCTCCCCTGCAGTACACATGTTTTGGCCCAGTTGCTAACATAATTCCTGCTGCCATCTACTTGGAATTACCACAAATGGGTAGTTTTTGGTACAAGGTATGTATAGTTGTGTTGAAAATAGTGGTACAGCACTCTGGATTGCATAGAAATAACAAGATATTTCAATATTTACAATGGCTAACAATTATATGTTCCTTCAACTATATACAACACGCCTTGCCAGGAAATATCGGTTAGGTTATGGTGACCTATAAAGTATGACGCAAGATTTTTAACTATGTGCCTGTGTCTTAGGGACAATAATCTAGTATTTAAAATAGTGTATCTATTTTATATAAATTTTATTAGTAATTGTTAATCAACATTATGATTTTCTAAAATTATTGGAATATATTATTGTTTGTATTTTAAAAATATAATTTTAAAATTAAAATGAAAGATTTTATTGCATGATTTGAGATAGGGTATGGGCTTGGGCTCAGAATAGCTAGTATTTGCCTCTTTGATAGATTTAACTATCTGGCCAAATGACGCTATCATCATTGCCCAAAAACTGTAAATACATACACGCGCATGTATTCCCAAAACACAGCGTCAACAATGTAAAATGTTGTAGAACATAAATGTTGGATAACTGAAATGAAGCATACATTGATTAAAAACTATATTGTAATTAATAACTCTTTTAAACGTATAAGATTATGTTGATAAAACGTGTTAAATTAATTGTAAAAACATTAACATTAACATTGAAACATGAAATAAATTAAAATGATATCACCGCATAGGACTCTGTTGTTGAGCTTAGCGTTCTTCTTCCTGTTTGGTGGCAGATGATTCCGTCCGGTTTCATTAGTCGTAACTGGAGAAAATAATTAGTAAAATAGGTGTGTAATTTTTTTCAGTTTTAGTTATATTTTTTTATAAATTATCAAGATTTAAAAATACAGTCTGATATGTAGGGTAGACAATCTCCTACTATTACTCTTTGGGGTTTTGTGCTGAATAAGTTAAAATAGTGTAACAAAGTTAGCAGTTTTGGATTTTAACATGGGGGGAAAAAAATATATTGAAACTAACCTTTATCAGGTAGATTATATGAATTTAAAGGAAACAGCTGATTGATTGACATAGTAAACCTATGCTATTGCAAATTTTTATTAACCCTTCTCACTGATCAAAATAACCTTGTTGCTAAAATTAATTGGTTAACATTAAAAAAATACATATGAAAAAACTAAACAGCTATGGAAAATATTATAATATCATTTTATGCTAGTACATGCTAATTATAATTTACATAGTACACATTTAATTTATAATTTGGTACTTACCAGTAGTCTGGATCCATAACATGTTTATTATACAAAAAAAACTATAGAAAAATTTAACAATTTAAAAATAAATTATATAACTGAAAAACGTAAAAAAACTGGAGGAAAATATTACAATTGCCAAGTAGAGAATAAATTATTCAAATTGAAGGTGAAAAGCTATGGCACGTAGATATTCCATTAAATCCACTGTACCAAGTTGTAAGACACATCTTTGTAATGCGTCTTCACAAGCTTTGGATTCTCTTTTTGGGGGTGTTCTGGCAATATTGCAAGTCACTTTTTCTAAGAGACTGGAAGTCACTTTTTGTTCCTTGTGCATGCACAAAATAAGCTTGTAAACTCCAAGCTTTTTCTCTCCAAGGACAATATTCCATCTCCTATGCCAGCCCTCCAACTTGTTTTGTGTCCTTTGAAAACCACCACGCATGCTCTCGTGAACAGACCACATGTTTGGGGGAAATATAGGCGGAGATCTTGTTTGACTTCTAGTACGGTCTCGAATACGTCCCAATACATATGTCTCCTCAAAATAGTTCATTAATGGGGCTGCATTAGTGGGCATCTCTGATTTTAAAGACTTAAATGCAGGTGGAATTTCATCTGAGGGAAGAAAAGCCAGTGTTTGAAGGTGCCTCAATTTCATTGAAAAAGCATGGTCATGTCCATATTGTGTGGCAAGTCCAAATGACTGGATTTTACGCCAAATGTTTTGTCCTAAATGAAATAAACAACATTTATGGGTACTGCCAGGAAAAACTCTTTTTGCGGCTTGGATTGCAGCATTTTCAAAATCTGTTAAAATGAACAGCGGAGCAAACTGTATATCATACTCAAGTGCATAATCCTGAAGATCTTCGAAAAAACGGGTATAGCAATCTTCACTTTTGCTACTGAGCAATCCGTATACAAGTGGAACAAAACGTTGTGTTGTTTCATCAGTTCCAACCATGGCATGTATTGAATATATCTGACGAAATAATGTGGGGCAAGTCTTGAATGTGCCATCCATAACCCAGCAACAAGCTTCGTGGAGTTTTTTTAAGTTAGCTTCTGTTGAAAATAAAAGAGTTCTTTCATTGTGGAAAGCACTGTCCTTTCCCAAAAACTTGATGTCATCTATATTAGCCAAATGTTCTGGGACATCTATATCATCCAAGGAAGTGGGTTCTGGAGGACAATCTTCTCTCCGGGCTCTTTTCACTAACTGACGGAGAGATTCACGGTTAGGCAAACAGGGTGCACTTGTAGAAGGCATATCATCGGTAACAGATTGAATTATTTGAGATGGTGAGTCATTGGTGTCCCGAGCACGTCGCTTTATAGCATCCTTAGCAATAGCCACATCTGTTTTCTCGGGTTTAGGAGCATGATTATGTTCTCCGTGTGTGTTGAGTTGATGCTCTCCGGCCACGATGGTTGTCTTGGCATAGCAAGAACAAGGCCCTGTAACCTTCTCAGTACAGTGCCAGTAGACCACGTCCCCGCGCTGCTTGTTTTTGGCAAGTAGATATCCATCTATATTCAAGAGCATTCCTCTCCGTGAAGGAACAAAACGAATTGACGGTTGAGCTGCCATTGTAGAATCAATCTCTATAGTATAAGGATACACCACAGAATACTTTTTCCGTATAATGGTAGCAGGTATCTTTAATATTAGACTTTTAAACCATTTTAAGTAGGTGGAGTTAAGACACAGTGGTTGCCTATTGGATGACTACGTTTTAAAGAAAAAAAGAGGGATGGTTAATCAGTTTTTAGATATAAAATATTTTACTACCATTGGTTAAAAACAAAGTTTATTCTTTTTAGTTTATATAAATAATATTTATGGGACAAATACACTGACAACAGAAACCGATTTTAGAAACTTTGTAGGGGAAGGACGGCGTTGCGCTGCGCTACAGAAGTTGTTCTTTCAAAAATATTCGGGCAAAGTGTGAATGGATGGCTATTCGGGCTTGTTTTGATAGGAGGCACATGTATGTATGAAATGGTTAGTTTTTTACTATATTTACACGTGTGACAGCAGCAGCAGGGGTAGCACTATTGGAGTATGGAGGTAGACGTGGTGAAGTTGCGAACAGGTGGAGTGGAACCATAATCAAGATGATGAAAGGTAGGGAGTAGTGGTGGGAAAAAGAGGTGAGCAGCAGTTCTGATTAAGGACAGAGGGGATTGTGTAGGTGGTGATAAGTACTTGATGGGAGCTGGAGTTCCATGGGTAGAATTTTCGACAGGGGTAGCGCTATTAGCGGGTGGTCGCATGGGAGTAGACAGGGTGTGGAGGAGGCTAGGTGTAAGCGACACATTATCGAGGGGAGGACATGGATGTGATAGTGTTTGGAAAAAGGTGTGCGCAGCAGTTCAGGTGAGGACAGAGGGGCTTGTGTAGTTTGTGGCTGTAAGGGATGGCTGGGAGCTGTAGTTCCACTGTTAGAATCAGAGACAGCTGTAGCTCTATTAGCGGGAGACGTCTATAAGTTGACAGGGTGTAGAGATATCTAGGTGTATGGGGTCCGTAATCTCTGGTGAACAGTTCTTCAAGAAATGGGCAGAAGCATGGTTGTTTGGCCTGGCAATCATATCGGCATATTCTGCAAATAAAAGAAAAGCTGGGCACTGTACCAGATTTTTTGGGGGGTAAAACGAGTTATGATATTTATGTGAAAGCATATATAATTGATTGTATTGGAATTGGTATTTAATTTAGTAGGGCAGCGCATATATTTGGGATAATAAAAATCAGACTTTTTCTTATCTATGCTAAAAGGGTAACTGGAGACGTATGTGTTCCATGAGTTAAGTCGTTTGGAAAAAATGGCCAAAAAAAATTGAAAGAAGTTCAGAAGAATGGCTTTGTCTAGATGGAACTTAATTCGATTATTTTGAAAAGATTGGTGGAAAAAAATGTTGGACCTGACGCCAAGGTGATAGTGGTGATTTAATGAACCTATTTAAGAGAGACTAGTTCAAGACAGATTTCAATCAGTGAGTGTAAATTGTGTGTTTGTTTGTGGGTGGTGGGGTTTAAGGATGATGTGTGCATATTTCAAGTCATGAAATAAAAAATTTGTGTGTAGGGAAAAATGTCGTTTTTGGGTTGGGGTCAGGATGAGACCACGTCAAGGTCCAAGGTAATATCGTGGAGGAATGAGTGGAGGGAGTAGTGTAGAAGATGGTGTAATCTGCAGCAAGCAGGGGTGAAAAGCAGTGTTGTGGGGAATGTATTTTACAGCCAAGCTTGCAGGGTCTAAACTGAGGGATGGAAACTGTAGTTACAAGGATTAAAACAGTAGCTGGGGTAGCACGATTAGCGGGGGATAGTGTTGAAGTAGACGGGGTGTCGAGAAGACTAAGTGTAGGCAACCCAGGATCGCTGGGAGGACATGGAGGGAGTAGTGGTTGGAAGAAGGGGTGCACTGCAGGGACTAGGGGGGCTAAGCAGTTCAGGTGACGGGCAGAGGGGCTTGTGGCGGTGGTGGTAAGGACTTGCTGGGAGCTGTAGTTCCAAGGGTGGAATCAGCGAAGGTGGTAGCGCTAATAGCGGGGGTCTTCTGGAAGTTAACGGGGTGTAGAGACGTTAGGTGTAGGGGCTCTGTCATCTATGGGATAGGAGCTCTATAATCTCTGGGAGCACAAGAAGGGGGAGTCGGAGGAGATACGGGGTGATGTTCAGCTTATGGAGGTGCACAGTTCTTCATAAAAAGTTCAAAAGCATGGTTGTTTGGACTGGGATTCATTTCAGTATATTTGGAGAATAACGGACAAGCTGGAGCCTGTAGTACCAAAGTTTCAGGTAGTGGCATGTGTAATGATATTAATGTGGAAACATATTAAATGGATTATATTGGAATTGGTATTTAATTTAGTAGGGCAGCGCATATATTTGGGATAATAAAAATCAGACTTTTTCTTATCTATGCTAAAAGGGTAACTGGAGACGTATGTGTTCCATGAGTTAAGTCGTTTGGAAAAAATGGGCAAAAAAAATTGAAAGAAGTTCAGAAGAATGGCTTTGTCTAGATGGAACTTAATTCGATTATTTTGAAAAGATTGGTGGAAAAAAATGTTGGACCTGATGCCAAGGTGATAGTGGTGATTTAATGAACCTGTTTAGAATAGACTAATGAGAGTGGAAAAAAAGAATAGAGACAGGTTCATAATAATAGCTTTGTTTGGCTATAACTTAAATGGATTAGTTTACAATGAATTCTGAATAGCAAGTCTGGGACATGATGCCAAGGTGATAGTGGTGATATCATGGAAAAGTTTAGGAGAGAATACTTTAAAAAAATGTTAAATCTGTAACTGTGAGTTTGTAAAATGTGATAGCCGGGGGGGGGAGGGTGTGGGGGGGGAGGTGGGAGGGTGTCAGTGTTGCAGATGTGCAGCTGGGTGCCCAGGTGTGCTGGCAGACATGAGTGGGGTGTTTCTTAAAGGGTGTGACTGTGCTACCAGAGCGGGGAGCAGTGCCAGGGCATTGTGTTACTTGTAGTGCCACGGTGAAACATGGGGCGCGTAATGTAGTGGGGTGTCTAGCTAGGCGTGAAAATGTGGACGGGCAGCGGGGTGACTAGGGGGGATGGAGGCGGCGTCTAACTTTGGAAGGGTATCGTGGGGAATAGCGGGGGGGGGGAGGGTGTCAGCGTTGCAGATGTGCAGCCGGGTGCCCAGGTGTGCTGGCAGACATGGGTGGGGTGTTTCTTAAAGGGTGTGACTGTGCTACCAGAGCGGGGAGCAGTGCCAGGGCGTTGTGTTACTTGTAGTGCCACGGTGAAACATGGGGCGCGTAATGTAGTGGGGTGTCTAGCTAGGCGTGTAAATGTAGACGGGCAGCGGGGTGACTAGAGGGGATGGAGGCGGCATCTAACTTTGGAAGGGTATCGTGGGGAATAGCGGGGGGGGGAGGGTGTCAGCGTTGCAGATGTGCAGCCGGGTGCCCAGGTGTGCTGGCAGACATGGGTGGGGTGTTTCTTAAAGGGTGTGACTGTGCTACCAGAGCGGGGAGCAGTGCCAGGGCGTTGTGTTACTTGTAGTGCCACGGTGAAACATGGGGCGCGTAATGTAGTGGGGTGTCTAGCTAGGCGTGTAAATGTGGACGGGCAGCGGGGTGACTAGGGGGGATGGAGGCGGCGTCTAACTTTGGAAGGGTATCGTGGGGAATAGCGGGGGGGGGAGGGTGTCAGCGTTGCAGATGTGCAGCCGGGTGCCCAGGTGTGCTGGCAGACATGGGTGGGGTGTTTCTTAAAGGGTGTGACTGTGCTACCAGAGCGGGGAGCAGTGCCAGGGCGTTGTGTTACTTGTAGTGCCACGGTGAAACATGGGGCGCGTAATGTAGTGGGGTGTCTAGCTAGGCGTGTAAATGTAGACGGGCAGCGGGGTGACTAGGGGGGATGGAGGCGGCATCTAACTTTGGAAGGGTATCGTGGGGAATAGCGGGGGGGAGGGTGTCAGCGTTGCAGATGTGCAGCCGGGTGCCCAGGTGTGCTGGCAGACATGGGTGGGGTGTTTCTTAAAGGGTGTGACTGTGCTACCAGAGCGGGGAGCAGTGCCAGGGCGTTGTGTTACTTGTAGTGCCACGGTGAAACATGGGGCGCGTAATGTAGTGGGGTGTCTAGCTAGGCGTGTAAATGTAGACGGGCAGCGGGGTGACTAGGGGGGATGGAGGCGGCATCTAACTTTGGAAGGGTATCGTGGGGAATAGCGGGGGGGGAGGGTGTCAGCGTTGCAGATGTGCAGCCGGGTGCCCAGGTGTGCTGGCAGACATGAGTGGGGTGTTTCTTAAAGGGTGTGACTGTGCTACCAGAGCGGGGAGCAGTGCCAGGGCGTTGTGTTACTTGTAGTGCCACGGTGAAACATGGGGCGCGTAATGTAGTGGGGTGTCTAGCTAGGCGTGTAAATGTAGACGGGCAGCGGGGTGACTAGGGGGGATGGAGGCGGCGTCTAACTTTGGAAGGGTATAGTGGGGAATAGCGGGGGGGGGGGAGGGTGTCAGCGTTGCAGATGTGCAGCCGGGTGCCCAGGTGTGCTGACAGACATGGGTGGGGTGTTTCTTGAAGGGTGTGACTGTGCTACCAGAGCGGGGAGCAGTGCCAGGGCGTTGTGTTACTTGTAGTGCCACGGTGAAACATGGGGCGCGTAATGTAGTGGGGTGTCTAGCTAGGCGTGTAAATGTAGACGGGCAGCGGGGTGACTAGGGGGGATGGAGGCGGCGTCTAACTTTGGACGGGTATCGTGGGGAATAGCGGGGGGGGGAGGGTGTCAGCGTTGCAGATGTGTATTGTGTATGTCAGGCATGTCCAAACTGTGGCACTCCAGGTGTGGAGAAACTACACATCCCAGCATGCACTGAAACTATATTGGCCTATATTTACATGTAGATATCTTAGATATGTTATCTGTCAAAGTAATTAGTGTCGATCTTACTTTTGTCGATCTTGTGTATGTCGACCTATTACATGTCGTGCAATTTAAGTGTCGATCTAAGTTTTGTCGCACTTAGTTATGTCGATCTTGTGTATGTCGACCTATTACCTTTCGAACCTTTTAAGTGTCGATCTAAGTTTTGTCGCCCTTAGTTATGTCGATCTTGTGCATGTCGACCTATTACCTTTCGAACCTTTTAAGTGTCGATCTAAGTTTTGTCTACCAAATGAGTGGTCGGTCTAACACATTTCGAACTAAAAGATGTTCGATTTAATGGCAGTCGGCCTATTTAATGTCGAACTAGTTACTGTCGGTCTAACGCAGTTGTCGAACAAACTACTGTCGATCTTAATCAATGTCTAAGTAAAATATTCGATAAAGTAGCTGTCGATCATTTGTTATGGTCGATCAAATACATGTCGAACTAAAGATACTGCCGATATACAGACAGTCGATGAGTTGTGTTGTTCGAACTATCGTGGTCGTTCAAAACATTGTCGCACAAACGGATGCCGATAAAACGAACCACACCCACCGGATACGCCCAATCTCATCTGATCTTGGAAGCTAAGCAGTGTTGGGCCTGGTTAGTACTTGGATGGGAGACCACCTGGGAATACAAGGTGCTGTAGATATTTTTATACTGCCAACACCGTTCTGTTGATGCATTCCATTTTCAAACGTATTCATTTATGAACCAGTAGTTAGAAGTAGAAAAGTTCTAACAGAAACCACAAAGCTCATCTACAGCCACACCACACTGGATACGCCCAATCTCATCTGATCTTGTAAGCTAAGCAGTGTTGGGCCTGGTTAGTACTTGGATGGGAGACCACCTGGGAATACAAGGTGCTGTAGATATTTTTATACTGCCAACACCGTTCTGTTGATGCATTCCATTTTCAAACGTATGCATTTATGAACCAGTAGTTAGAAGTAGAAAAGTTCTAACAGAAACTATAAAGCTCATATACAGCCACACCACACTGGATACGCCCAATCTCATCTGATCTTGGAAGCTAAGCAGTGTTGGGCCTGGTTAGTACTTGGATGGGAGACCACCTGGGAATACAAGGTTCTGTAGATAATTTTATACTGCCAACACCGTTCTGTTGATGCATTCCATTTTCAAACGTATTCATTTATGAACCAGTAGTTAGAAGTAGAAAAGTTTTAACAGAAACTACAAAGCTCATCTACATCCAAAACCACACTGGATACGCCCAATCTCATCTGATCTTGGAAGCTAAGCAGTGTTGTGCCTGGTTAGGACTTGGATGGAGACCACCTGGGAATACAAGGTGCTGTAGATATTTTTATACTGCCAACACCGTTCTGTTGATGCATTCCATTTTCAAACGTATTCATTTATGAACCAGTAGTTAGAAGTAGAAAAGTTCTAACAGAAACCACAAAGCTCATCTACAGCCACACCACACTGGATACACCCAATCTCATCTGATCTTGGAAGCAAAGCAGTGTTGGGCCTGGTTAGTACTTGGATGGGAGACCACCTGGGAATACAAGGTGCTGTAGATATTTTTATACTGCCAACACCGTTCTGTTGATGCATTCCATTTTCAAACGTATTTATTTATGAACCAGTAGTTAGAAGTAGAAAAGTTCTAACAGAAACCATAAAGCTCATCTACAACCACACCACACTGGATACGCCCAATCTATTCTGATCTTGGAAGCTAAGCAGTGTTGGGCCTGGTTAGTACTTTGATGGGAGACCACCTGGGAATACAAGGTGCTGTAGATAATTTTATACTGCCAACTCCGTTCTGTTGATGCATTCCATTTTCAAACATATTCATTTATGAACCAGTAGTTAGAAGTAGAAAAGTTCTAACAGAAACCACAAAGTTCATCTACAGCCACACCACACTGGATACGCCCAATCTCATCTGATCTTGGAAGCTAAGCAGTGTTGGGCCTGGTTAGTACTTGGATGGGAGACCAACTGGGAATACAAGGTGCTGTAGATATTTTTATACTGCTAACACCGTTCTGTTGATGCATTCCATTTTCAAACGTATTCATTTATGAACCAGTAGTTAGAAGTAGAAAAGTTCTAACAGAAACCATAAAGCTCATATACAGCCACACCACACTGGATAAGCCCAATCTCATCTGATCTTGGAAGCTAAGCAGTGTTGGGCCTGGTTAGTACTTGGATGGGAGACCACCTGGGAATACAAGGTGCTGTAGATAATTTTATACTGCCAACACCGTTCTGTTGATGCATTCCATTTTCAAACGTATTCATTTATGAACCAGTAGTTAGAAGTAGAAAAGTTTTAACAGAAATTACAAAGCTCATCTACATCCAAAACCACACTGGATACGCCCAATCTCATCTGATCTTGGAAGCTAAGCAGTGTTGTGCCTGGTTAGGACTTGGATAGGAGACCACCTGGGAATACAAGGTGCTGTAGATATTTTTATACTGCCAACACCGTTCTGTTGATGCATTCCATTTTCAAACGTATTCATTTATGAACCAGTAGTTAGAAGTAGAAAAGTTCTAACAGAAACCACAAAGCTCATCTACAGCCACACCACACTGGATACGCCCAATCTCATCTGATCTTGGAAGCTAAGCAGTGTTGGGCCTGGTTAGTACTTGGATGGGAGACCACCTGGGAATACAAGGTGCTGTAGATAATTTTATACTGCCAACACCGTTCTGTTGATGCATTCCATTTTCAAACGTATTTATTTATGAACCAGTAGTTAGAAGTAGAAAAGTTCTAACAGAAACCATAAAGCTCATCTACAACCACACCACACTGGATACGCCCAATCTATTCTGATCTTGGAAGCTAAGCAGTGTTGGGCCTGGTTAGTACTTTGATGGGAGACCACCTGGGAATACAAGGTGCTGTAGATAATTTTATACTGCCAACACCGTTCTGTTGATGCATTCCATTTTCAAACATATTCATTTATGAACCAGTAGTTAGAAGTAGAAAAGTTCTAACAGAAACCACAAAGCTCATCTACAGCCACACCACACTGGATACGCCCAATCTCATCTGATCTTGGAAGCTAAGCAGTGTTGGGCCTGGTTAGTACTTGGATGGGAGACCACCTGGGAATACAAGGTGCTGTAGATATTTTTATACTGCCAACACCGTTCTGTTGATGCATTCCATTTTCAAACGTATTCATTTATGAACCAGTAGTTAGAAGTAGAAAAGTTCTAACAGAAACCATAAAGCTCATATACAGCCACACCACACTGGATACGCCCAATCTCATCTGATCTTGGAAGCTAAGCAGTGTTGGGCCTGGTTAGTACTTGGATGGGAGACCACCTGGGAATACAAGGTGCTGTAGATAATTTTATACTGCCAACACCGTTCTGTTGATGCATTCCATTTTCAAACGTATTCATTTATGAACCAGTAGTTAGAAGTAGAAAAGTTTTAACAGAAACTACAAAGCTCATCTACATCCAAAACCACACTGGATACGCCCAATCTTATCTGATCTTGGAAGCTAAGCAGTGTTGGGCCTGGTTAGTACTTGGATGGGAGACCACCTGGGAATACAAGGTGCTGTAGATATTTTTATACTGCCAACACCGTTCTGTTGATGCATTCCATTTTCAAACGTTTTCATTTATGAACCAGTAGTTAGAAGTAGAAAAGTTCTAACAGAAACCACAAAGCTCATCTACAGCCACACCACACTGGATACGCCCAATCTCATCTGATCTTGGAAGCTAAGCAGTGTTGGGCCTGGTTAGTACTTGGATGGGAGACCACCTGGGAATACAAGGTGCTGTAGATATTTTTATACTGCCAACACAGTTCTGTTGATGCATTCCATTTTCAAACGTATGCATTTATGAACCAGTAGTTAGAAGTAGAAAAGTTCTAACAGAAACCACAAAGCTGATATACAGCCACACCACACTGGATACGCCCAATCTCATCTGATCTTGGAAGCTAAGCAGTGTTGGGCCTGGTTAGTACTTGGATGGGAGACCACCTGGGAATACAAGGTGCTGTAGATAATTTTATACTGCCAACACCGTTCTGTTGATGCATTCCATTTTCAAACGTATTCATTTATGAACCAGTAGTTAGAAGTAGAAAAGTTTTAACAGAAACTACTAAGCTCATCTACATCCAAAACCACACTGGGTACGCCCAAGCTCATCTGATCTTGGAAGCTAAGCAGTGTTGGGCTTGGTTAGTACTTGGATGGGAGACCACCTGGGAATACAAGGTGCTGTAGATATTTTTATACTGCCAACACCGTTCTTTTGATGCATTCCATTTTCAAACGTATTCATTTATGAACCAGTAGTTAGAAGTAGAAAAGTTCTAACAGAAACCACAAAGCTCATCTACAGCCACACCACACTGGATACGCCCAATCTCATCTGATCTTGGAAACTAAGCAGTGTTGGGCCTGGTTAGTACTTGGATGGGAGACCACCTGGGAATACAAGGTGCTGTAGATATTTTTATACTGCTAACACCGTTCTGTTGATGCATTCCATTTTCAATCGTATTCATTTATGAACCAGTAGTTAGAAGTAGAAAAGTTCTAACAGAAACCATAAAGCTCATATACAGCCACACCACACTGGATACGCCCAATCTCATCTGATCTTGGAAGCTAAGCAGTGTTGGGCCTGGTTAGTACTTGGATGGGAGACCACCTGGGAATACAAGGTGCTGTAGATAATTTTATACTGCCAACACCGTTCTGTTGATGCATTCCATTTTCAAACGTATTCATTTATGAACCAGTAGTTAGAAGTAGAAAAGTTTTAACAGAAATTACAAAGCTCATCTACATCCAAAACCACACTGGATACGCCCAATCTCATCTGATCTTGGAAGCTAAGCAGTGTTGTGCCTGGTTAGGACTTGGATGGGAGACCACCTGGGAATACAAGGTGCTGTAGATATTTTTATACTGCCAACACCGTTCTGTTGATGCATTCCATTTTCAAACGTATTCATTTATGAACCAGTAGTTAGAAGTAGAAAAGTTCTAACAGAAACCATAAAGCTCATATACAGCCACATCACACTGGATACGCCCAATCTCATCTGATCTTGGAAGCTAAGCAGTGTTGGGCCTGGTTAGTACTTGGATGGGAGACCACCTGGGAATACAAGGTGCTGTAGATAATTTTATACTGCCAACACCGTTCTGTTGATGCATTCCATTTTCAAACATATTCATTTATGAACCAGTAGTTAGAAGTAGAAAAGTTCTAACAGAAACCACAAAGCTCATCTACAGCCACACCACACTGGATACGCCCAATCTCATCTGATCTTGGAAGCAAAGCAGTGTTGGGCCTGGTTAGTACTTGGATGGGAGACCACCTGGGAATACAAGGTGGTGAAGATATTTTTATACTGCCAACACCGTTCTGTTGATGCATTCCATTTTCAAACGTATTCATTTATGAACCAGTAGTTAGAAGTAGAAAAGTTCTAACAGAAACCACAAAGCTCATCTACAGCCACACCACACTGGATACGCCCAATCTCATCTGATCTTGGAAGCAAAGCAGTGTTGGGCCTGGTTAGTACTTGGATGGGAGACCACCTGGGAATACAAGGTGCTGTAGATATTTTTATACTGCCAACACCGTTCTGTTGATGCATTCCATTTTCAAACGTATTCATTTATGAACCAGTAGTTAGAAGTAGAAAAGTTCTAACAGAAACCACAAAGCTCATCTACAGCCACACCACACTGGATACGCCCAATCTCATCTGATCTTGGAAGCAAAGCAGTGTTGGGCCTGGTTAGTACTTGGATGGGAGACCACCTGGGAATACAAGGTGGTGAAGATATTTTTATACTGCCAACACCGTTCTGTTGATGCATTCCATTTTCAAACTTATTTATTTATGAACCAGTAGTTAGAAGTAGAAAAGTTCTAACAGAAACCATAAAGCTCATCTACAACCACACCACACTGGATATGCCCAATCTATTCTGATCTTGGAAGCTAAGCAGTGTTGGGCCTGGTTAGTACTTTGATGGGAGACCACCTGGGAATACAAGGTGCTGTAGATAATTTTATACTGCCAACACCGTTCTGTTGATGCATTCCATTTTCAAACATATTCATTTATGAACCAGTAGTTAGAAGTAGAAAAGTTCTAACAGAAACCACAAAGTTCATCTACAGCCACACCACACTGGATACGCCCAATCTCATCTGATCTTGGAAGCTAAGCAGTGTTGGGCCTGGTTAGTACTTGGATGGGAGACCAACTGGGAATACAAGGTGCTGTAGATAATTTTATACTGCCAACACCGTTATGTTGATGCATTCCATTTTCAAACATATTCATTTATGAACCAGTAGTTAGAAGTAGAAAAGTTCTAACAGAAACCACAAAGCTCATCTACAGCTACACCACACTGGATACGCCCAATCTCATCTGATTTTGGAAGCTAAGCAGTGTTGGGCCTGGTTAGTACTTGGATGGGAGACCACCTGGGAATACAAGGTGCTGTAGATATTTTTATACTGCCAACACAGTTCTGTTGATGCATTCCATTTTCAAACGTATGCATTTATGAACCAGTAGTTAGAAGTAGAAAAGTTCTTACAGAAACCATAAAGCTCATATACAGCCACACCACACTGGATACGCCCAATCTCATCTGATCTTGGAAGCTAAGCAGTGTTGGGCCTGGTTAGTACTTGGATGGGAGACCACCTGGGAATACAAGGTGGTGAAGATATTTTTATACTGCCAACACCGTTCTGTTGATGCATTCCATTTTCAAACTTATTTATTTATGAACCAGTAGTTAGAAGTAGAAAAGTTCTAACAGAAACCATAAAGCTCATCTACAACCACACCACACTGGATATGCCCAATCTATTCTGATCTTGGAAGCTAAGCAGTGTTGGGCCTGGTTAGTACTTTGATGGGAGACCACCTGGGAATACAAGGTGCTGTAGATAATTTTATACTGCCAACACCGTTCTGTTGATGCATTCCATTTTCAAACATATTCATTTATGAACCAGTAGTTAGAAGTAGAAAAGTTCTAACAGAAACCACAAAGTTCATCTACAGCCACACCACACTGGATACGCCCAATCTCATCTGATCTTGGAAGCTAAGCAGTGTTGGGCCTGGTTAGTACTTGGATGGGAAACAACCTGGGAATACAAGGTGCTGTAGATAATTTTATACTGCCAACACCGTTCTGTTGATGCATTCCATTTTCAAACGTATTCATTTATGAACCAGTAGTTAGAAGTAGAAAAGTTCTAACAGAAACCACAAAGCTCATCTACAGCCACACCACACTGGATACGCCCAATCTCATCTGATCTTGGAAGCAAAGCAGTGTTGGGCCTGGTTAGGACTTGGATGGGAGACCACCTGGGAATACAAGGTGCTGTAGATATTTTTATACTGCCAACACCGTTCTGTTGATGCATTCCATTTTCAAACGTATTCATTTATGAACCAGTAGTTAGAAGTAGAAAAGTTCTAACAGAAACCATAAAGCTCATATACAGCCACATCACACTGGATACGCCCAATCTCATCTGATCTTGGAAGCTAAGCAGTGTTGGGCCTGGTTAGTACTTGGATGGGAGACCACCTGGGAATACAAGGTGCTGTAGATAATTTTATACTGCCAACACCGTTCTGTTGATGCATTCTATTTTCAAACGTTTTCATTTATGAACCAGTAGTTAGAAGTAGAAAAGTTCTAACAGAAACCATAAAGCTCATATACAGCCACACCACACTAGATAAGCCCAATCTCATCTGATCTTGGAAGCTAAGCAGTGTTGGGCCTGGTTAGTACTTGGATGGGAGACCACCTGGGAATACAAGGTGCTGTAGATAATTTTATACTGCCAACACCGTTCTGTTGATGCATTCCATTTTCAAACGTATTCATTTATGAACCAGTAGTTAGAAGTAGAAAAGTTTTAACAGAAATTACAAAGCTCATCTACATCCAAAACCACACTGGATACGCCCAATCTCATCTGATCTTGGAAGCTAAGCAGTGTTGTGCCTGGTTAGGACTTGGATGGGAGACCACCTGGGAATACAAGGTGCTGTAGATATTTTTATACTGCCAACACCGTTCTGTTGATGCATTCCATTTTCAAACGTATTCATTTATGAACCAGTAGTTAGAAGTAGAAAAGTTCTAACAGAAACCACAAAGCTCATCTACAGCCACACCACACTGGATACGCCCAATCTCATCTGATCTTGGAAGCTAAGCAGTGTTGGGCCTGGTTAGTACTTGGATGGGAGACCACCTGGGAATACAAGGTGCTGTAGATATTTTTATACTGCCAACACCGTTCTGTTGATGCATTCCATTTTCAAACGTATTTATTTATGAACCAGTAGTTAGAAGTAGAAAAGTTCTAACAGAAACCATAAAGCTCATCTACAACCACACCACACTGGATACGCCCAATCTATTCTGATCTTGGAAGCTAAGCAGTGTTGGGCCTGGTTAGTACTTTGATGGGAGACCACCTGGGAATACAAGGTGCTGTAGATAATTTTATACTGCCAACACCGTTATGTTGATGCATTCCATTTTCAAACATATTCATTTATGAACCAGTAGTTAGAAGTAGAAAAGTTCTAACAGAAACCACAAAGCTCATCTACAGCTACACCACACTGGATACGCCCAATCTCATCTGATTTTGGAAGCTAAGCAGTGTTGGGCCTGGTTAGTACTTGGATGGGAGACCACCTGGGAATACAAGGTGCTGTAGATATTTTTATACTGCCAACACAGTTCTGTTGATGCATTCCATTTTCAAACGTATGCATTTATGAACCAGTAGTTAGAAGTAGAAAAGTTCTTACAGAAACCATAAAGCTCATATACAGCCACACCACACTGGATACGCCCAATCTCATCTGATCTTGGAAGCTAAGCAGTGTTGGGCCTGGTTAGTACTTGGATGGGAAACAACCTGGGAATACAAGGTGCTGTAGATAATTTTATACTGCCAACACCGTTCTGTTGATGCATTCCATTTTCAAACGTATTCATTTATGAACCAGTAGTTAGAAGTAGAAAAGTTCTAACAGAAACCACAAAGCTCATCTACAGCCACACCACACTGGATACGCCCAATCTCATCTGATCTTGGAAGCAAAGCAGTGTTGGGCCTGGTTAGTACTTGGATGGGAGACCACCTGGGAATACAAGGTGCTGTAGATATTTTTATACTGCCAACACCGTTCTGTTGATGCATTCCATTTTCAAACGTATTTATTTATGAACCAGTAGTTAGAAGTAGAAAAGTTCTAACAGAAACCATAAAGCTCATCTACAACCACACCACACTGGATACGCCCAATCTATTCTGATCTTGGAAGCTAAGCAGTGTTGGGCCTGGTTAGTACTTTGATGGGAGACCACCTGGGAATACAAGGTGCTGTAGATAATTTTATACTGCCAACACCGTTCTGTTGATGCATTCCATTTTCAAACATATTCATTTATGAACCAGTAGTTAGAAGTAGAAAAGTTCTAACAGAAACCACAAAGTTCATCTACAGCCACACCACACTGGATACGCCCAATCTCATCTGATCTTGGAAGCTAAGCAGTGTTGGGCCTGGTTAGTACTTGGATGGGAGACCACCTTGGAATACAAGGTGCTGTAGATATTTTTATACTGCTAACACCGTTCTGTTGATGCATTCCATTTTCAAACGTATTCATTTATGAACCAGTAGTTAGAAGTAGAAAAGTTCTAACAGAAACCATAAAGCTCATATACAGCCACACCACACTGGATAAGCCCAATCTCATCTGATCTTGGAAGCTAAGCAGTGTTGGGCCTGGTTAGTACTTGGATGGGAGACCACCTGGGAATACAAGGTGCTGTAGATAATTTTATACTGCCAACACCGTTCTGTTGATGCATTCCATTTTCAAACGTATTCATTTATGAACCAGTAGTTAGAAGTAGAAAAGTTTTAACAGAAATTACAAAGCTCATCTACATCCAAAACCACACTGGATACGCCCAATCTCATCTGATCTTGGAAGCTAAGCAGTGTTGTGCCTGGTTAGGACTTGGATGGGAGACCACCTGGGAATACAAGGTGCTGTAGATATTTTTATACTGCCAACACCGTTCTGTTGATGCATTCCATTTTCAAACGTATTCATTTATGAACCAGTAGTTAGAAGTAGAAAAGTTCTAACAGAAACCACAAAGCTCATCTACAGCCACACCACACTGGATACGCCCAATCTCATCTGATCTTGGAAGCTAAGCAGTGTTGGGCCTGGTTAGTACTTGGATGGGAGACCACCTGGGAATACAAGGTGCTGTAGATATTTTTATACTGCCAACACCGTTCTGTTGATGCATTCCATTTTCAAACGTATTTATTTATGAACCAGTAGTTAGAAGTAGAAAAGTTCTAACAGAAACCATAAAGCTCATCTACAACCACACCACACTGGATACGCCCAATCTATTCTGATCTTGGAAGCTAAGCAGTGTTGGGCCTGGTTAGTATTTTGATGGGAGACCACCTGGGAATACAAGGTGCTGTAGATAATTTTATACTGCCAACACCGTTCTGTTGATGCATTCCATTTTCAAACATATTCATTTATGAACCAGTAGTTAGAAGTAGAAAAGTTCTAACAGAAACCACAAAGCTCATCTACAGCCACACCACACTGGATATGCCCAATCTCATCTGATCTTGGAAGCTAAGCAGTGTTGGGCCTGGTTAGTACTTGGATGGGAGACCACCTGGGAATACAAGGTGCTGTAGATATTTTTATACTGCCAACACAGTTCTGTTGATGCATTCCATTTTCAAACGTATGCATTTATGAACCAGTAGTTAGAAGTAGAAAAGTTCTAACAGAAACCATAAAGCTCATATACAGCCACACCACACTGGATACGCCCAATCTCATCTGATCTTGGAAGCTAAGCAGTGTTGGGCCTGGTTAGTACTTGGATGGGAGACCACCTGGGAATACAAGGTTCTGTAGATAATTTTATACTGCCAACACCGTTCTGTTGATGCATTCCATTTTCAAACGTATTCATTTATGAACCAGTAGTTAGAAGTAGAAAAGTTTTAACAGAAACTACAAAGCTCATCTACATCCAAAACCACACTGGATACGCCCAATCTCATCTGATCTTGGAAGCTAAGCAGTGTTGGGCCTGGTTAGTACTTGGATGGGAGACCACCTGGGAATACAAGGTGCTGTAGATATTTTTATACTGCCAACACCGTTCTGTTGATGCATTCCATTTTCAAACATTTTCATTTATGAACCAGTAGTTAGAAGTAGAAAAGTTCTAACAGAAACCACAAAGCTCATCTACAGCCACACCACACTGGATACGCCCAATCTCATCTAATCTTGGAAGGTAAGCAGTGTTGGGCCTGGTTAGTACTTGGATGGGAGACCACCTGGGAATACAAGGTGCTGTAGATATTTTTATACTGCCAACACCGTTCTGTTGATGCATTCCATTTTCAAACGTATTTTATTTATGAACCAGTAGTTAGAAGTAGAAAAGTTCTAACAGAAACCATAAAGCTCATCTACAACCACACCACACTGGATACGCCCAATCTATTCTGATCTTGGAAGCTAAGCAGTGTTGGGCCTGGTTAGTACTTTGATGGGAGACCACCTGGGAATACAAGGTGCTGTAGATAATTTTATACTGCCATCACCGTTCTGTTGATGCATTCCATTTTCAAACATATTCATTTATGAACCAGTAGTTAGAAGTAGAAAAGTTCTAACAGAAACCACAAAGCTCATCTACAGCCACACCACACTGGATACACCCAATCTCATCTGATCTTGGAAGCTAAGCAGTGTTGGGCCTGGTTAGTACTTGGATGGGAGACCACCTGGGAATACAAGGTGCTGTAGATATTTTTATACTGCCAACACAGTTCTGTTGATGCATTCCATTTTCAAACGTATGCATTTATGAACCAGTAGTTAGAAGTAGAAAAGTTCTAACAGAAACCATAAAGCTCATATACAGCCACACCACACTGGATACGCCCAATCTCATCTGATCTTGGAAGCTAAGCAGTGTTGGGCCTGGTTAGTACTTGGATGGGAGACCACCTGGGAATACAAGGTGCTGTACATAATTTTATACTTCCAACACCGTTCTGTTGATGCATTCCATTTTCAAACGTATTCATTTATGAACCAGTAGTTAGAAGTAGAAAAGTTTTAACAGAAACTAGTAAGCTCATCTACATCCAAAACCACACTGGATACGCCCAATCTCATCTGATCTTGGAAGCTAAGCAGTGTTGGGCCTGGTTAGTACTTGGATGGGAGACCACCTGGGAATACAAGGTGCTGTAGATATTTTTATACTGCCAACACCGTTCTGTTGATGCATTCCATTTTCAAACATATTCATTTATGAACCAGTAGTTAGAAGTAGAAAAGTTCTAACAGAAACCACAAAGCTCATCTACAGCCACACCACACTGGATACGCCCAATCTCATCTGATCTTGGAAGCTAAGCAGTGTTGGGCCTGGTTAGTACTTGGATGGGAGACCACCTGGGAATACAAGGTGCTGTAGATATTTTTATACTGCCAACACAGTTCTGTTGATGCATTCCATTTTCAAACGTATGCATTTATGAACCAGTAGTTAGAAGTAGAAAAGTTCTAACAGAAACCATAAAGCTCATATACAGCCACACCACACTGGATACGCCCAATCTCATCTTATCTTGGAAGCTAAGCAGTGTTGGGCCTGGTTAGTACTTGGATGGGAGACCACCTGGGAATACAAGGTGCTGTAGATAATTTTATACTGCCAACACCGTTCTGTTGATGCATTCCATTTTCAAACGTATTCATTTATGAACCAGTAGTTAGAAGTAGAAAAGTTTTAACAGAAACTAGTAAGCTCATCTACATCCAAAACCACACTGGATACGCCCAATCTCATCTGATCTTGGAAGCTAAGCAGTGTTGGGCCTGGCTAGTACTTGGATGGGAGACCACCTGGGAATACAAGGTGCTGTAGATATTTTTATACTGCCAACACCGTTCTGTTGATGCATTCCATTTTCAAACGTATTCATTTATGAACCAGTAGTTAGAAGTAGAAAAGTTCTAACAGAAACCACAAAGTTCATCTACAGCCACACCACACTGGATACGCCCAATCTCATCTGATCTTGGAAGCTAAGCAGTGTTGGGCTTGGTTAGTACTTGGATGGGAGACCACCTGGGAATACAAGGTGCTGTAGATATTTTTATACTGCCAACACCGTTCTTTTGATGCATTCCATTTTCAAACGTATTCATTTATGAACCAGTAGTTAGAAGTAGAAAAGTTCTAACAGAAACCACAAAGCTCATCTACAGCCACACCACACTGGATACGCCCAATCTCATCTGATCTTGGAAGCTAAGCAGTGTTGGGCCTGGTTAGTACTTGGATGGGAGACCACCTGGGAATACAAGGTGCTGTAGATATTTTTATACTGCTAACACCGTTCTGTTGATGCATTCCATTTTCAAACGTATTCATTTATGAACCAGTAGTTAGAAGTAGAAAAGTTCTAACAGAAACCACAAAGCTCATCTGCAGCCACACCACACTGGATATGCCCAATCTCATCTGATCTTGGAAGCTAAGCAGTGTTGGGCCTGGTTAGTACTTGGATGGGAGACCACCTGGGAATACTAGGTGCTGTAGATATTTTTATACTACCAACACCGTTCTGTTGATGCATTCCATTTTCAAACGTATTCATTTATGAACCAGTAGTTAGAAGTAGAAAAGTTCTAACAGAAACCATAAAGCTCATCTACTGCCACACCACACTGGATATGCCCAATTTCATCTGATCTTGGAAGCTAAGCAGTGTTGGGCCTGGTTAGTACTTGGATGGGAGACCACCTGGGAATACAAGGTGCTGTAGATATTTTTATACTACCAACACCGTTCTGTTGATGCATTCCATTTTCAAACGTATTCATTTATGAACCAGTAGTTAGAAGTAGAAAAGTACTAACAGAAACCATAAAGCTCTTCTACAGCCACACCACACTGGATATGACCAATCTCATCTGATCTTGGAAGCTAAGCAGTGTTGGGCCTGGTTAGTACTTGGATGGGAGACCACCTGGGAATACAAGGTGCTGTAGATAATTTTATACTGCCAACACCGTTCTGTTGATGCATTCCATTTTCAAACATATTCATTTATGAACCAGTAGTTAGAAGTAGAAAAGTTCTAACAGAAACCACAAAGCTCATCTACAGCCACACCACACTGGATACGCCCAATCTCATCTGATCTTGGAAGCTAAGCAGTGTTGGGCCTGGTTAGTACTTGGATGGGAGACCACCTGGGAATACAAGGTGCTGTAGATATTTTTATACTGCCAACACCGTTCTGTTGATGCATTCCATTTTCAAACGTATTCATTTATGAACCAGTAGTTAGAAGTAGAAAAGTACTAACAGAAACCATAAAGCTCTTCTACAGCCACACCACACTGGATATGACCAATCTCATCTGATCTTGGAAGCTAAGCAGTGTTGGGCCTGGTTAGTACTTGGATGGGAGACCACCTGGGAATACAAGGTGCTGTAGATAATTTTATACTGCCAACACCGTTCTGTTGATGCATTCCATTTTCAAACATATTCATTTATGAACCAGTAGTTAGAAGTAGAAAAGTTCTAACAGAAACCACAAAGCTCATCTACAGCCACACCACACTGGATACGCCCAATCTCATCTGATCTTGGAAGCTAAGCAGTGTTGGGCCTGGTTAGTACTTGGATGGAAGACCACCTGGGAATACAAGGTGCTGTATACATTGTTATACTGCCAACACCGTTCTGTTGATGCATTCCATTTTCAAACATATTAATTTATGAACCAGTAGTTAGAAGTAGAAAAGTTCTAACAGAAACCACAAAGCTCATCTACAGCCACACCACACTGGATACGCCCAATCTCATCTGATCTTGGAAGTTAAGCAGTGTTGGGCCTGGTTAGTACTTGGATGGAAGACCACCTGGGAATACAAGGAGCTGTAGATATTTTTATACTGCCAACACCGTTCTGTTGATGCATTCAATTTTCAAATGTATTCATTTATGAACCAGTAGTTAGAAGTAGAAAAGTTCTAACAGAAACCAAAAAGTTCATCTACAGCAACACCACACTGGATACGCCCAATCTCATCTGATCTTGGAAGCTAAGCAGTGTTGGGCCTGGTTAGTACTTGGATGGGAGACCACCTGGGAATACAAGGTGCTGTAGATATTTTTATACTGCCAACACCGTTCTGTTGATGCATTCCATTTTCAAACGTATTCATTTATGAACCAGTAGTTAGAAGTAGAAAAGTTCTAACAGAAACCACAAAGCTCATCTACAGCCACACCACACTGGATATGCCCAATCTCATCTGATCTTGGAAGCTAAGCAGTGTTGGGCCTGGTTAGTACTTGGATGGGAGACCACCTGGGAATGCAAGGTGCTGTAGATATTTTTATACTACCAACACCGTTCTGTTGATGCATTCCATTTTCAAACGTATTCATTTATGAACCAGTAGTTAGAAGTAGAAAAGTTCTAACAGAAACCATAAAGCTCATCTACAGCCACACCACACTGGATACACCCAATCTCATCTGATCTCGGAAGCTAAGCAGTGTTGGGCCTGGTTAGTACTTGGATGGGAGACCACCTGGGAATACAAGGTGCTGTAGATATTTTTATACTGCCAACACCGTTCTGTTGATGCATTCCATTTTCAAACGTATTCATTTATGAACCAGTAGTTAGAAGTAGAAAAGTTCTAACAGAAACCATAAAGCTTATCTACAGCCACACCACACTGGATATGCCC
This sequence comes from Pseudophryne corroboree, assembly GCF_028390025.1. Taxonomy (NCBI): domain Eukaryota; kingdom Metazoa; phylum Chordata; class Amphibia; order Anura; family Myobatrachidae; genus Pseudophryne; species Pseudophryne corroboree. The sequence continues at coordinate 112,968,131 of NC_086446.1, read as the reverse complement.
AATCTCACCTGATCTTGGAAGCTAAGCAGTGTTGGGCCTGGTTAGTACTTGGATGGGAGACCACCTGGGAATGCAAGGTGCTGTAGATATTTTTATACTACCAACACCGTTCTGTTGATGCATTCCATTTTCAAACGTATTCATTTATGAACCAGTAGTTAGAAGTAGAAAAGTTCTAACAGAAACCATAAAGCTCATCTACAGCCACACCACACTGGATACACCCAATCTCATCTGATCTTGGAAGCTAAGCAGTGTTGGGCCTGGTTAGTACTTGGATGGGAGACCACCTGGGAATACAAGGTGCTGTAGATATTTTTATACTGCCAACACCGTTCTGTTGATGCATTCCATTTTCAAACGTATTCATTTATGAACCAGTAGTTAGAAGTAGAAAAGTTCTAACAGAAACCATAAAGCTCATCTACAGCCACACCACACTTGATACGCCCAATCTCATCTGATCTTGGAAGCTAAGCAGTGTTGGGCCTGGTTAGTACTGGGATGGGAGACCACCTGGGAATACAAGGTGCTGTAGATATTTTTATACTGCCAACACCGTTCTGTTGATGCATTCCATTTTCAAACGTATTCATTTATGAACCAGTAGTTAGAAGTAGAAAAGTTCTAACAGAAACCATAAAGCTCATCTACAGCCACACCACACTGGATACGCCCAATCTCATCTGATCTTGGAAGCTAAGCAGTGTTGGGCCTGGTTAGTACTTGGATAGGAGACCACCTGGGAATACAAGGTGCTGTAGATAATTTTATACTGCCAACACCGTTCTGTTGATGCATTCCATTTTAAAACGTATTAATTTATGAACCAGTAGTTAGAAGTAGAAAAGTTCTAACAGAAACCACAAAGTTCATCTACAGCCACACCACACTGGATACGCCCAATCTCATCTGATCTTGGAAGCTAAGCAGTGTTGGGCCTGGTTAGTACTTGGATGGGAGACCACCTGGGAATACAAGGTGCTGTAGATATTTTTATACTGCCAACACCGTTCTGTTGATGCATTCAATTTTCAAATGTATTCATTTATGAACCAGTAGTAAGAAGTAGAAAAGTTCAAACAGAAACCACAAAGCTCATCTACAGCCACACCACACTGGATACGCCCAATCTCATCTGATCTTGGAAGCTAAGCAGTGTTGGGCCTGGTTAGTACTTTGATGGGAGACCACCTGGGAATACAAGGTGCTGTAGATATTTTTATACTGCCAACACTGTTCTGTTGATGCATTCCATTTTCAAATGTATTCATTTATGAACCAGTAGTTAGAAGTAGAAAAGTTCTAACAGAAACCACAAAGCGCATCTACAGCCACACCACATTGGATACGCCCAATCTCATCTGATCTTGGAAGCTAAGCAGTGTTGGGCCTGGTTAGTACTTGGATGGGAGACCACCTGGGAATACACGGTGCTGTAGATATTTTTATACTACCAACACCGTTCTGTTGATGCATTCCATTTTCAAACGTATTCATTTATGAACCAGTAGTTAGAAGTAGAAAAGTTCTAACAGAAACCATAAAGCTCATCTACAGCCACACTTCACTGGATACGCCCAATCTCATCTGATCTTGGAAGCTAAGCAGTGTTGGGCCTGGTTAGTACTTGAATGGGAGACCACCTGGGAATACAAGGTGCTGTAGATATTTTTATACTACCAACACCGTTCTGTTGATGCATTCCATTTTCAAACATATTCATTTATGAACCAGTAGTTAGAAGTAGAAAAGTACTTACAGAAACCATAAAGCTCTTCTACAGCCACACCACACTGGATATGCCCAATCTCATCTGATCTTGGAAGCTAAGCAGTGTTGGGCCTGGTTAGTACTTGAATGGGAGACCACCTGGGAATACAAGGTGCTGTAGATATTTTTATACTGCCAACACCGTTCTGTTGATGCATTCCATTTTCAAACGTATTCATTTATGAACCAGTAGTTAGAAGTAGAAAAGTTCTAACAGAAACCATAAAGCTCATCTACAGCCACACCACACTGGATACGCCCAATCTCATCTGATCTTGGAAGCTAAGCAGTGTTGGGCCTGGTTAGTACTTGGATAGGAGACCACCTGGGAATACAAGGTGCTGTAGATAATTTTATACTGCCAACACCGTTCTGTTGATGCATTCCATTTTCAAACGTATTCATTTATGAACCAGTAGTTAGAAGTAGAAAAGTTCTAACAGAAACCACAAAGTTCATCTACAGCCACACCACACTGGATACGCCCAATCTCATCTGATCTTGGAAGCTAAGCAGTGTTGGGCCTGGTTAGTACTTGGATGGGAGTCCACCTGGAATACAAGGTGCTGTAGATATTTTTATACTGCCAACACCGTTCTGTTGATGCATTCCATTTTCAAACGTATTCATTTATGAACCAGTAGTTAGAAGTAGAAAAGTTCTAACAGAAACCACAAAGCTCATCTACAGCCACACCACACTGGATACGCCCAATCTCATCTGATCTTGGAAGCTAAGCAGTGTTGGGCCTGGTTAGTACTTGGATGGGAGACCACCTGAGAATACAAGGTGCTGTAGATATTTTTATACTGCCAACACCGTTCTGTTGATGCATTCAATTTTCAAATGTATTCATTTAATGAACCAGTAGTTAGAAGTAGAAAAGTTCAAACAGAAACCACAAAGCTCATCTACAGCCACACCACACTGGATACGCCAAATCTCATCTGATCTTGGAAGCTAAGCAGTGTTGGGCCTGGTCAGTACTTGTATGGGAGACCACCTGGGAATACAAGGTACTGTAGATATTTTTATACTGCCAACACCGTTCTGTTGATACATTCCATTTTCAAACGTATTCATTTATGAACCAGTAGTTAGAAGTAGAAAAGTTCTAACAGAAACCATAAAGTTCATCTACAGCCACACCACACTGGATACGCCCAATCTCATCTGATCTTGTTAGCTAAGCAGTGTTGGGCCTGGTTAGTACTTGGATGGGAGACCACCTGGGAATACAAGGTGCTGTAGATATTTTTATACTACCAACACCATTCTGTTGATGCATTCCATTTTCAAATGTATTCATTTATGAACCAGTAGTTAGAAGTAGAAAAGTTCAAACAGAAACCACAAAGCTCATCTACAGCCATACCACACTGGATACGCCCAATCTCATCTGGTCTTGGAAGCTAAGCTGTGTTGCGCCTGGTTAGTACTTGGATGGGGGACCACCTGGGAATACAAGGTGCTGTAGATATTTTTATACTGCCAACACCGTTCTGTTGATGCATTCCATTTTCAAACGTATTCATTTATGAACCAGTAGTTAGAAGTAGAAAAGTTCTAACAGAAACCACAAAGCTCATCTACAGCCACACCACACTGGATTCGCCCAATCTCATCTGATCTTGGAAGCTAAGCAGTGTATTGTGCCTGGTTAGTACTTGGATGGGAGACCACCTGGGAATACAAGGTGCTGTAGATATTTTTATACTGCCAACACCGTTCTGTTGATGCATTCCATTTTAAAACGTATTCATTTATGAACCAGTAGTTAGAAGTAGAAAAGTTCTAACAGAAACCAGAAAGTTCATCTACAGCCACACCACACTGGATACGCCAAATCTCATCTGATTTTGGAAGCTAAGCAGTGTTGGGCCTGGTTAGTACTTGGATGGGAGACCACCTGGGAATACAAGGTGCTGTAGATATTTTTATACTGCCAACACCATTCTGTTGATGCATTCCATTTTAAAAAGTATTCATTTATGAACCAGTAGTTAGAAGTAGAAAAGTTCTAACAAACCAGAAAGTTCATCTACAGCAACACCACACTGGATACGCCCAATCTCATCTGATCTTGTTAGCTAAGCAGTGTTGGGACTGGTTAGTACTTGGATGGGAGACCACCTGGGAATACAAGGTGCTGTAGATAATTTTATACTGCCAACACCGTTCTGTTGATGCATTCCATTTTAAAACGTATTCATTTATGAACCAGTAGCTAGAAGTAGAAAAGTTCAAACAGAAACCACAAAGCTCATCTACAGCCACACAACACTGGATACGCCCAATCTCATCTGATCTTGGAAGCTAAGCAGTGTTGGGCCTGGTTAGTACTTGGATGGGAGACCACCTGGGAATACAAGGTGCTGTAGATATTTTTATACTGCCAACACCGTTCTGTTGATGCATTCCATTTTCAAACATATTCATTTATGAACCAGTAGTTAGAAGTAGAAAAGTTCTAACAGAAACCAGAAAGTTCATCTACAGCAACACCACACTGGATACGCCCAATCTCATCTGATCTTGGAAGCTAAGCAGTGTTGGGCCTGGTTAGTACTTGGATGGGAGACCACCTGGGAATACAAGGTGCTGTAGATATTTTTATACTGCCAACACCGTTCTGTTGATGCATTCCATTTTCAAACGTATTCATTTATGAACCAGTAGTTAGAAGTAGAAAAGTACTAACAGAAACCATAAAGCTCTTCTACAGCCACACCACACTGGATATGCCCAATCTCATCTGATCTTGGAAGCTAAGCAGTGTTGGGCCTGGTTAGTACTTGGATGGGAGACCACCTGGGAATACATAGGTGCTGTAGATATTTTTATACTGCCAACACCGTTCTGTTGATGTATTCCATTTTCAAACGTATTCATTTATGAACCAGTAGTTAGAAGTAGAAAAGTTCTAACAGAAACCACAAAGCTCATCTACTGCCACACCACACTGGATACGCCCAATCTCATCTCATCTGATCTAGGAAGCTACGCAGTGTTGGGCATGGTTAGTACTTGGATGAGAGACCACCAGGGAATACAATGTGCTGTAGATATTTTTATACTACCAACACCGTTCTGTTGATGCATTCCATTTTCAAACGTATTCATTTATGAACCAGTAGTTAGAAGTAGAATAGTTCTAACAGAAACCATAAAGCTCATATACAGCCACACCACACTGGATACGCCCAATTTCATCTGATCTTGTGAAGCTAAGCAGTGTTGGGCCTGGTTAGTACTTGGATGGGAGACCACCTGGGAATACAATGTGCTGTAGATATTTTTATACTACCAACACCGTTCTGTTGATGCATTCCATTTTCAAACGTATTCATTTATGAACCAGTAGTTAGAAGTAGAATAGTTCTAACAGAAACCGTAAAGCTCATCTACAGCCACACCACACTGGATACGCCCAATCTCATCTGATCTTGTGAAGCTAAGCAGTGTTGGGCCTGGTTAGTACTTGGATGGGAGACCACCTGGGAATACAAGGTGCTGTAGATATTTTTATACTGCCAACACCGTTCTGTTGATGCATTCAAATTTCAAATGTATTCATTTATGAACCAGTAGTTAGAAGTAGAAAAGTTCAAACAGAAACCACAAAGCTCATCTACAGCCACACCACACTGGATACGCCCAATCTCATCTGATCTTGGAAGCTAAGCAGTGTATTGTGCCTGGTTAGTACTTGGATGGGAGACCACCTGGGAATACAAGGTGCTGTAGATATTTTTATACTGCCAACACCGTTCTGTTGATGCATTCCATTTTAAAACGTATTCATTTATGAACCAGTAGTTAGAAGTAGAAAAGTTCTAACAGAAACCAGAAAGTTCATCTACAGCCACACCACACTGGATACGCCAAATCTCATCTGATTTTGGAAGCTAAGCAGTGTTGGGCCTGGTTAGTACTTGGATGGGAGACCACCTGGGAATACAAGGTGCTGTAGATATTTTTATACTGCCAACACCATTCTGTTGATGCATTCCATTTTAAAAAGTATTCATTTATGAACCAGTAGTTAGAAGTAGAAAAGTTCTAACAAACCAGAAAGTTCATCTACAGCAACACCACACTGGATACGCCCAATCTCATCTGATCTTGTTAGCTAAGCAGTGTTGGGACTGGTTAGTACTTGGATGGGAGACCACCTGGGAATACAAGGTGCTGTAGATAATTTTATACTGCCAACACCGTTCTGTTGATGCATTCCATTTTAAAACGTATTCATTTATGAACCAGTAGCTAGAAGTAGAAAAGTTCAAACAGAAACCACAAAGCTCATCTACAGCCACACAACACTGGATACGCCCAATCTCATCTGATCTTGGAAGCTAAGCAGTGTTGGGCCTGGTTAGTACTTGGATGGGAGACCACCTGGGAATACAAGGTGCTGTAGATATTTTTATACTGCCAACACCGTTCTGTTGATGCATTCCATTTTCAAACATATTCATTTATGAACCAGTAGTTAGAAGTAGAAAAGTTCTAACAGAAACCAGAAAGTTCATCTACAGCAACACCACACTGGATACGCCCAATCTCATCTGATCTTGGAAGCTAAGCAGTGTTGGGCCTGGTTAGTACTTGGATGGGAGACCACCTGGGAATACAAGGTGCTGTAGATATTTTTATACTGCCAACACCGTTCTGTTGATGCATTCCATTTTCAAACGTATTCATTTATGAACCAGTAGTTAGAAGTAGAAAAGTACTAACAGAAACCATAAAGCTCTTCTACAGCCACACCACACTGGATATGCCCAATCTCATCTGATCTTGGAAGCTAAGCAGTGTTGGGCCTGGTTAGTACTTGGATGGGAGACCACCTGGGAATACATAGGTGCTGTAGATATTTTTATACTGCCAACACCGTTCTGTTGATGTATTCCATTTTCAAACGTATTCATTTATGAACCAGTAGTTAGAAGTAGAAAAGTTCTAACAGAAACCACAAAGCTCATCTACTGCCACACCACACTGGATACGCCCAATCTCATCTCATCTGATCTAGGAAGCTACGCAGTGTTGGGCATGGTTAGTACTTGGATGAGAGACCACCAGGGAATACAATGTGCTGTAGATATTTTTATACTACCAACACCGTTCTGTTGATGCATTCCATTTTCAAACGTATTCATTTATGAACCAGTAGTTAGAAGTAGAATAGTTCTAACAGAAACCATAAAGCTCATATACAGCCACACCACACTGGATACGCCCAATTTCATCTGATCTTGTGAAGCTAAGCAGTGTTGGGCCTGGTTAGTACTTGGATGGGAGACCACCTGGGAATACAATGTGCTGTAGATATTTTTATACTACCAACACCGTTCTGTTGATGCATTCCATTTTCAAACGTATTCATTTATGAACCAGTAGTTAGAAGTAGAATAGTTCTAACAGAAACCGTAAAGCTCATCTACAGCCACACCACACTGGATACGCCCAATCTCATCTGATCTTGTGAAGCTAAGCAGTGTTGGGCCTGGTTAGTACTTGGATGGGAGACCACCTGGGAATACAAGGTGCTGTAGATATTTTTATACTGCCAACACCGTTCTGTTGATGCATTCAAATTTCAAATGTATTCATTTATGAACCAGTAGTTAGAAGTAGAAAAGTTCAAACAGAAACCACAAAGCTCATCTACAGCCACACCACACTGGATACGCCCAATCTCATCTGATCTTGGAAGCTAAGCAGTGTTGGGCCTGGTCAGTACTTGTATGGGAGACCACCTGGGAATACAAGGTGCTGTAGATATTTTTATACTGCCAACACCGTTCTGTTGATGCATTCCATTTTCAAACGTATTCATTTATGAACCAGTAGTTAGAAGTAGAAAAGTTCTAACAGAAACCACAAAGTTCATCTACAGCCACACCACACTGGATACGCCCAATCTCATCTGATCTTGGAAGCTAAGCAGTGTTGGGCCTGGTTAGTACTTGGATAGTTGACCACCTGGGAATACAAGGTGCTGTAGATACTTTTATACTGCCAACACCGTTCTGTTGATGCATTCCATTTTAAAACGTATTCATTTATGAACCAGTAGTTAGAAGTAGAAAAGTTCTAACAGAAACCACAAAGTTCATCTACAACCACACCACACTGGATACGCCCAATCTCATCTGATCTTGGAAGCTAAGCAGTGTTGGGCCTGGTTAGTACTTGGATGGGAGACCACCTGGGGATACAAGGTGCTGTAGATATTTTTATACTGCCAACACCGTTCTGTTGATGCATTCCATTTTCAAACGTATTCATTTATGAACCAGTAGTTAGAAGTAGAAAAGTTCTAACAGAAACCACAAAGCTCATCTACAGCCACACCACACTGGATACGCCCAATCTCATCTGATCTTGGAAGCTAAGCAGTGTTGGGCCTTGTTAGTAATTGGATGGGAGACCACCTGGGAATACAAGGTGCTGTAGATATTTTTATACTGCCAACACCGTTCTGTTGATGCATTCAATTTTCAAATGTATTCATTTATGAACCAGTAGTAAGAAGTAGAAAAGTTCAAACAGAAACCACAAAGCTCATCTACAGCCACACCACACTGGATACGCCCAATCTCATCTGATCTTGGAAGCTAAGCAGTGTTGGGCCTGGTTAGTACTTGGATGGGAGACCACCAGGGAATACAAGGTGCTGTAGATATTTTTATACTGCCAACACTGTTCTGTTGATGCATTCCATTTTCAAACGTATTCATTTATGAACCAGTAGTTAGAAGTAGAAAAGTTCTAACAGAAACCACAAAGCTCATTTACAGCCACACCACATTGGATACGCCCAATCTCATCTGATCTTGGAAGCTAAGCAGTGTTGGGCCTGGTTAGTACTTGGATGGGAGACCACCTGGGAATACAAGGTGCTGTAGATATTTTTATACTACCAACACCGTTCTGTTGATGCATTCCATTTTAAAACGTATTCATTTATGAACCAGTAGTTAGAAGTAGAAAAGTTCTAACAGAAACCATAAAGCTCATCTACAGCCACACCACACTGGATACGCCCAATCTCATCTGATCTTGGAAGCTAAGCAGTGTTGGGCCTGGTTAGTACTTGAATGGGAGACCACCTGGGAATACAAGGTGCTGTAGATATTTTTATACTACCAACACCGTTCTGTTGATGCATTCCATTTTCAAACGTATTCATTTATGAACCAGTAGTTAGAAGTAGAAAAGTTCTAACAGAAACCATAAAGCTCTTCTACAGCCACACCACACTGGATATGCCCAATCTCATCTGATCTTGGAAGCTAAGCAGTGTTGGGCCTGGTTAGTACTTGGATGGGAGACCACCTGGGAATACAAGGTGCTGTAGATATTTTTATACTGCCAACACCGTTCTGTTGATGCATTCCATTTTCAAACGTATTCATTTATGAACCAGTAGTTAGAAGTAGAAAAGTTCTAACAGAAACCACAAAGCTCATCTACAGCCACACAACACTGGATACGCCCAATTTCATCTGATCTTGGAAGCTAAGCAGTGTTGGGCCTGGTTAGTACTTGGATGGGAGACCACCTGGGAATACAAGGTGCTGTAGATATTTTTATACTGCCAACACCGTTCTGTTGATGCATTCAATTTTCAAATGTATTCATTTATGAACCAGTAGTAAGAAGTAGAAAAGTTCAAACAGAAACCAGAAAGCTCATCTACAGCCACACCACACTGGATACGCCCAATCTCATCTGATCTTGGAAGCTAAGCAGTGTTGGGCCTGGTTAGTACTTGGATGGGAGACCACCTGGGAATACAAGGTGCTGTAGATATTTTTATACTGCCAACACTGTTCTGTTGATGCATTCCATTTTCAAACGTATTCATTTATGAACCAGTAGTTAGAAGTAGAAAAGTTCTAACAGAAACCACAAAGCTCATTTACAGCCACACCACATTGGATACGCCCAATCTCATCTGATCTTGGAAGCTAAGCAGTGTTGGGCCTGGTTAGTACTTGGATGGGAGACCACCTGGGAATACAAGGTGCTGTAGATATTTTTATACTGCCAACACCGTTCTGTTGATGCATTCCATTTTAAAACGTATTCATTTATGAACCAGTAGTTAGAAGTAGAAAAGTTCTAACAGAAACCAGAAAGTTCATCTACAGCCACACCACACTGGATACGCCAAATCTCATCTGATCTTGGAAGCTAAGCAGTGTTGGGCCTGGTTAGTACTTGGATGGGAGACCACCTGGGAATACAAGGTGCTGTAGATATTTTTATACTGCCAACACCATTCTGTTGATGCATTCCATTTTAAAAAGTATTCATTTATGAACCAGTAGTTAGAAGTAGAAAAGTTCTAACAAACCAGAAAGTTCATCTACAGCAACACCACACTGGATACGCCCAATCTCATCTGATCTTGTTAGCTAAGCAGTGTTGGGACTGGTTAGTACTTGGATGGGAGACCACCTGGGAATACAAGGTGCTGTAGATAATTTTATACTGCCAACACCGTTCTGTTGATGCATTCCATTTTAAAACGTATTCATTTATGAACCAGTAGCTAGAAGTAGAAAAGTTCAAACAGAAACCACAAAGCTCATCTACAGCCACACAACACTGGATACGCCCAATCTCATCTGATCTTGGAAGCTAAGCAGTGTTGGGCCTGGTTAGTACTTGGATGGGAGACCACCTGGGAATACAAGGTGCTGTAGATATTTTTATACTGCCAACACCGTTCTGTTGATGCATTCCATTTTCAAACGTATTCATTTATGAACCAGTAGTTAGAAGTAGAAAAGTTCTAACAGAAACCAGAAAGTTCATCTACAGCAACACCACACTGGATACGCCCAATCTCATCTGATCTTGGAAGCTAAGCAGTGTTGGGCCTGGTTAGTACTTGGATGGGAGACCACCTGGGAATACAAGGTGCTGTAGATATTTTTATACTGCCAACACCGTTCTGTTGATGCATTCCATTTTCAAACGTATTCATTTATGAACCAGTAGTTAGAAGTAGAAAAGTACTAACAGAAACCATAAAGCTCTTCTACAGCCACACCACACTGGATATGCCCAATCTCATCTGATCTTGGAAGCTAAGCAGTGTTGGGCCTGGTTAGTACTTGGATGGGAGACCACCTGGGAATACATAGGTGCTGTAGATATTTTTATACTGCCAACACCGTTCTGTTGATGTATTCCATTTTCAAACGTATTCATTTATGAACCAGTAGTTAGAAGTAGAAAAGTTCTAACAGAAACCACAAAGCTCATCTACTGCCACACCACACTGGATACGCCCAATCTCATCTCATCTGATCTAGGAAGCTACGCAGTGTTGGGCATGGTTAGTACTTGGATGAGAGACCACCTGGGAATACAATGTGCTGTAGATATTTTTATACTACCAACACCGTTCTGTTGATGCATTCCATTTTCAAACGTATTCATTTATGAACCAGTAGTTAGAAGTAGAATAGTTCTAACAGAAACCATAAAGCTCATATACAGCCACACCACACTGGATACGCCCAATTTCATCTGATCTTGTGAAGCTAAGCAGTGTTGGGCCTGGTTAGTACTTGGATGGGAGACCACCTGGGAATACAATGTGCTGTAGATATTTTTATACTACGAACACCGTTCTGTTGATGCATTCCATTTTCAAACGTATTCATTTATGAACCAGTAGTTAGAAGTAGAATAGTTCTAACAGAAACCGTAAAGCTCATCTACAGCCACACCACACTGGATACGCCCAATCTCATCTGATCTTGTGAAGCTAAGCAGTGTTGGGCCTGGTTAGTACTTGGATGGGAGACCACCTGGGAATACAAGGTGCTGTAGATATTTTTATACTGCCAACACCGTTCTGTTGATGCATTCAAATTTCAAATGTATTCATTTATGAACCAGTAGTTAGAAGTAGAAAAGTTCAAACAGAAACCACAAAGCTCATCTACAGCCACACCACACTGGATACGCCCAATCTCATCTGATCTTGGAAGCTAAGCAGTGTTGGGCCTGGTCAGTACTTGTATGGGAGACCACCTGGGAATACAAGGTGCTGTAGATATTTTTATACTGCCAACACCGTTCTGTTGATGCATTCCATTTTCAAACGTATTCATTTATGAACCAGTAGTTAGAAGTAGAAAAGTTCTAACAGAAACCACAAAGTTCATCTACAGCCACACCACACTGGATACGCCCAATCTCATCTGATCTTGGAAGCTAAGCAGTGTTGGGCCTGGTTAGTACTTGGATAGGAGACCACCTGGGAATACAAGGTGCTGTAGATACTTTTATACTGCCAACACCGTTCTGTTGATGCATTCCATTTTAAAACGTATTCATTTATGAACCAGTAGTTAGAAGTAGAAAAGTTCTAACAGAAACCACAAAGTTCATCTACAACCACACCACACTGGATACGCCCAATCTCATCTGATCTTGGAAGCTAAGCAGTGTTGGGCCTGGTTAGTACTTGGATGGGAGACCACCTGGGGATACAAGGTGCTGTAGATATTTTTATACTGCCAACACCGTTCTGTTGATGCATTCCATTTTCAAACGTATTCATTTATGAACCAGTAGTTAGAAGTAGAAAAGTTCTAACAGAAACCACAAAGCTCATCTACAGCCACACCACACTGGATACGCCCAATCTCATCTGATCTTGGAAGCTAAGCAGTGTTGGGCCTTGTTAGTACTTGGATGGGAGACCACCTGGGAATACAAGGTGCTGTAGATATTTTTATACTGCCAACACCGTTCTGTTGATGCATTCAATTTTCAAATGTATTCATTTATGAACCAGTAGTAAGAAGTAGAAAAGTTCAAACAGAAACCACAAAGCTCATCTACAGCGACACCACACTGGATACGCCCAATCTCATCTGATCTTGGAAGCTAAGCAGTGTTGGGCCTGGTTAGTACTTGGATGGGAGACCACCTGGGAATACAAGGTGCTGTAGATATTTTTATACTGCCAACACTGTTCTGTTGATGCATTCCATTTTCAAACGTATTCATTTATGAACCAGTAGTTAGAAGTAGAAAAGTTCTAACAGAAACCACAAAGCTCATTTACAGCCACACCACATTGGATACGCCCAATCTCATCTGATCTTGGAAGCTAAGCAGTGTTGGGCCTGGTTAGTACTTGGATGGGAGACCACCTGGGAATACAAGGTGCTGTAGATATTTTTATACTACCAACACCGTTCTGTTGATGCATTCCATTTTAAAACGTATTCATTTATGAACCAGTAGTTAGAAGTAGAAAAGTTCTAACAGAAACCATAAAGCTCATCTACAGCCACACCACACTGGATACGCCCAATCTCATCTGATCTTGGAAGCTAAGCAGTGTTGGGCCTGGTTAGTACTTGAATGGGAGACCACCTGGGAATACAAGGTGCTGTAGATATTTTTATACTACCAACACCGTTCTGTTGATGCATTCCATTTTCAAACGTATTCATTTATGAACCAGTAGTTAGAAGTAGAAAAGTTCTAACAGAAACCATAAAGCTCTTCTACAGCCACACCACACTGGATATGCCCAATCTCATCTGATCTTGGAAGCTAAGCAGTGTTGGGCCTGGTTAGTACTTGGATGGGAGACCACCTGGGAATACAAGGTGCTGTAGATATTTTTATACTGCCAACACCGTTCTGTTGATGCATTCCATTTTCAAACGTATTCATTTATGAACCAGTAGTTAGAAGTAGAAAAGTTCTAACAGAAACCACAAAGCTCATCTACAGCCACACAACACTGGATACGCCCAATCTCATCTGATCTTGGAAGCTAAGCAGTGTTGGGCCTGGGTAGTACTTGGATGGGAAACCACCTGGGAATACAAGGTGCTGTAGATATTTTTATACTGCCAACACCGTTCTGTTGATGCATTCCATTTTCAAACTTATTCATTTATGAACCAGTAGTTAGAAGTAGAAAAGTTCTAACAGAAACCACAAAGCTCATCTATAGCAACACCACACTGGATACGCCCAATCTCATCTGATCTTGGAAGCTAAGCAGTGTTGGGCATGGTTAGTACTTGGATGGGAAACCACCTGGGAATACAAGGTGCTGTAGATATTTTTATACTGCCAACACCGTTCTGTTGATGCATTCCATTTTCAAACGTATTCATTTATGAACCAGTAGTTAGAAGTAGAAAAGTTCTAACAGAAACCACAAAGCTCATCTACAGCCACACTACACTGGATACGCCCAATCTCATCTGATCTTGGAAGCTAAGCAGTGTTGGGCCTGGTTAGTACTTGGATGGGAGACCACCTGGGAATACAAGGTGCTGTAGATATTTTTATACTGCCAACACCGTTCTGTTGATGCATTCAATTTTCAAATGTATTCATTTATGAACCAGTAGTAAGAAGTAGAAAAGTTCAAACAGAAACCAGAAAGCTCATCTACAGCCACACCACACTGGATACGCCCAATCTCATCTGATCTTGGAAGCTAAGCAGTGTTGGGCCTGGTTAGTACTTGGATGGGAGACCACCTGGGAATACAAGGTGCTGTAGATATTTTTATACTGCCAACACTGTTCTGTTGATGCATTCCATTTTCAAACGTATTCATTTATGAACCAGTAGTTAGAAGTAGAAAAGTTCTAACAGAAACCACAAAGCTCATTTACAGCCACACCACATTGGATACGCCCAATCTCATCTGATCTTGGAAGCTAAGCAGTGTTGGGCCTGGTTAGTACTTGGATGGGAGACCACCTGGGAATACAAGGTGCTGTAGATATTTTTATACTACCAACACCGTTCTGTTGATGCATTCCATTTTAAAACGTATTCATTTATGAACCAGTAGTTAGAAGTAGAAAAGTTCTAACAGAAACCATAAAGCTCATCTACAGCCACACCACACTGGATACGCCCAATCTCATCTGATCTTGGAAGCTAAGCAGTGTTGGGCCTGGTTAGTACTTGAATGGGAGACCTCCTGGGAATACAAGGTGCTGTAGATATTTTTATACTACCAACACCGTTCTGTTGATGCATTCCATTTTCAAACGTATTCATTTATGAACCAGTAGTTAGAAGTAGAAAAGTACTTACAGAAACCATAAAGCTCTTCTACAGCCACACCACACTGGATATGCCCAATCTCATCTGGTCTTGGAAGCTAAGCAGTGTTGGGCCTGGTTAGTACTTGGATGGGAGAGCACCTGGGAATACAAGGTGCTGTAGATATTTTTATACTGCCAACACAGTTCTGTTGATGCATTCCATTTTCAAACGTATTCATTTATGAACCAGTAGTTAGAAGTAGAAAAGTTCTAACAGAAACTACAAAGCTCATCTACAGCCACACCACACTGGATACGCCCAATCTCATCTGATCTTGGAAGCTAAGCAGTGTTGGGCCTGGTTAGTACTTGGATGGGAAACCACCTGGGAATACAAGGTGCTGTAGATATTTTTATACTGCCAACACCGTTCTGTTGATGCATTCCATTTTCAAACGTATTCATTTATGAACCAGTAGTTAGAAGTAGAAAAGTTCTAACAGAAACCACAAAGCTCATCTACAGCAACACCACACTGGATACGCCCAATCTCATCTGATTTTGGAAGCTAAGCAGTGTTGGGCCTGGTTAGTACTTGGATGGGAAACCACCTGGGAATACAAGGTGCTGTAGATATTTTTATACTGCCAACACCGTTCTGTTGATGCATTCCATTTTAAAACGTATTCATTTATGAACCAGTAGCTAGAAGTAGAAAAGTTCAAACAGAAACCACAAAGCTCATCTACAGCCACACAACACTGGATACGCCCAATCTCATCTGATCTTGGAAGCTAAGCAGTGTTGGGCCTGGTTAGTACTTGGATGGGAGACCACCTGGGAATACAAGGTGCTGTAGATATTTTTATACTGCCAACACCGTTCTGTTGATGCATTCCATTTTCAAACGTATTCATTTATGAACCAGTAGTTAGAAGTAGAAAAGTTCTAACAGAAACCAGAAAGTTCATCTACAGCAACACCACACTGGATACGCCCAATCTCATCTGATCTTGGAAGCTAAGCAGTGTTGGGCCTGGTTAGTACTTGGATGGGAGACCACCTGGGAATACAAGGTGCTGTAGATATTTTTATACTGCCAACACCGTTCTGTTGATGCATTCCATTTTCAAACGTATTCATTTATGAACCAGTAGTTAGAAGTAGAAAAGTACTAACAGAAACCATAAAGCTCTTCTACAGCCACACCACACTGGATATGCTCAATCTCATCTGATCTTGGAAGCTAAGCAGTGTTGGGCCTGGTTAGTACTTGGATGGGAGACCACCTGGGAATACATAGGTGCTGTAGATATTTTTATACTGCCAACACCGTTCTGTTGATGTATTCCATTTTCAAACGTATTCATTTATGAACCAGTAGTTAGAAGTAGAAAAGTTCTAACTGAAACCACAAAGCTCATCTACTGCCACACCACACTGGATACGCCCAATCTCATCTCATCTGATCTAGGAAGCTACGCAGTGTTGGGCATGGTTAGTACTTGGATGAGAGACCACCTGGGAATACAATGTGCTGTAGATATTTTTATACTACCAACACCGTTCTGTTGATGCATTCCATTTTCAAACGTATTCATTTATGAACCAGTAGTTAGAAGTAGAATAGTTCTAACAGAAACCATAAAGCTCATATACAGCCACACCACACTGGATACGCCCAATTTCATCTGATCTTGTGAAGCTAAGCAGTGTTGGGCCTGGTTAGTACTTGGATGGGAGACCACCTGGGAATACAATGTGCTGTAGATATTTTTATACTACCAACACCGTTCTGTTGATGCATTCCATTTTCAAACGTATTCATTTATGAACCAGTAGTTAGAAGTAGAATAGTTCTAACAGAAACCGTAAAGCTCATCTACAGCCACACCACACTGGATACGCCCAATCTCATCTGATCTTGTGAAGCTAAGCAGTGTTGGGCCTGGTTAGTACTTGGATGGGAGACCACCTGGGAATACAAGGTGCTGTAGATATTTTTATACTGCCAACACCGTTCTGTTGATGCATTCAAATTTCAAATGTATTCATTTATGAACCAGTAGTTAGAAGTAGAAAAGTTCAAACAGAAACCACAAAGCTCATCTACAGCCACACCACACTGGATACGCCCAATCTCATCTGATCTTGGAAGCTAAGCAGTGTTGGGCCTGGTCAGTACTTGTATGGGAGACCACCTGGGAATACAAGGTGCTGTAGATATTTTTATACTGCCAACACCGTTCTGTTGATGCATTCCATTTTCAAACGTATTCATTTATGAACCAGTAGTTAGAAGTAGAAAAGTTCTAACAGAAACCACAAAGTTCATCTACAGCCACACCACACTGGATACGCCCAATCTCATCTGATCTTGGAAGCTAAGCAGTGTTGGGCCTGGTTAGTACTTGGATAGGAGACCACCTGGGAATACAAGGTGCTGTAGATACTTTTATACTGCCAACACCGTTCTGTTGATGCATTCCATTTTAAAACGTATTCATTTATGAACCAGTAGTTAGAAGTAGAAAAGTTCTAACAGAAACCACAAAGTTCATCTACAACCACACCACACTGGATACGCCCAATCTCATCTGATCTTGGAAGCTAAGCAGTGTTGGGCCTGGTTAGTACTTGGATGGGAGACCACCTGGGAATACAAGGTGCTGTAGATATTTTTATACTGCCAACACCGTTCTGTTGATGCATTCCATTTTCAAACGTATTCATTTATGAACCAGTAGTTAGAAGTAGAAAAGTTCTAACAGAAACCACAAAGCTCATCTACAGTCACACCACACTGGATACGCCCAATCTCATCTGATCTTGGAAGCTAAGCAGTGTTGGGCCTTGTTAGTACTTGGATGGGAGACCACCTGGGAATACAAGGTGCTGTAGATATTTTTATACTGCCAACACCGTTCTGTTGATGCATTCAATTTTCAAATGTATTCATTTATGAACCAGTAGTAAGAAGTAGAAAAGTTCAAACAGAAACCACAAAGCTCATCTACAGCGACACCACACTGGATACGCCCAATCTCATCTGATCTTGGAAGCTAAGCAGTGTTGGGCCTGGTTAGTACTTGGATGGGAGACCACCTGGGAATACAAGGTGCTGTAGATATTTTTATACTGCCAACACTGTTCTGTTGATGCATTCCATTTTCAAACGTATTCATTTATGAACCAGTAGTTAGAAGTAGAAAAGTTCTAACAGAAACAACAAAGCTCATTTACAGCCACACCACATTGGATACGCCCAATCTCATCTGATCTTGGAAGCTAAGCAGTGTTGGGCCTGGTTAGTACTTGGATGGGAGACCACCTGGGAATACAAGGTGCTGTAGATATTTTTATACTACCAACACCGTTCTGTTGATGCATTCCATTTTAAAACGTATTCATTTATGAACCAGTAGTTAGAAGTAGAAAAGTTCTAACAGAAACCATAAAGCTCATCTACAGCCACACCACACTGGATACGCCCAATCTCATCTGATCTTGGAAGCTAAGCAGTGTTGGGCCTGGTTAGTACTTGAATGGGAGACCACCTGGGAATACAAGGTGCTGTAGATATTTTTATACTACCAACACCGTTCTGTTGATGCATTCCATTTTCAAACGTATTCATTTATGAACCAGTAGTTAGAAGTAGAAAAGTTCTAACAGAAACCATAAAGCTCTTCTACAGCCACACCACACTGGATATGCCCAATCTCATCTGATCTTGGAAGCTAAGCAGTGTTGGGCCTGGTTAGTACTTGGATGGGAGACCACCTGGGAATACAAGGTGCTGTAGATATTTTTATACTGCCAACACCGTTCTGTTGATGCATTCCATTTTCAAACGTATTCATTTATGAACCAGTAGTTAGAAGTAGAAAAGTTCTAACAGAAACCACAAAGCTCATCTACAGCCACACAACACTGGATACGCCCAATCTCATCTGATCTTGGAAGCTAAGCAGTGTTGGGCCTGGGTAGTACTTGGATGGGAAACCACCTGGGAATACAAGGTGCTGTAGATATTTTTATACTGCCAACACCGTTCTGTTGATGCATTCCATTTTCAAACTTATTCATTTATGAACCAGTAGTTAGAAGTAGAAAAGTTCTAACAGAAACCACAAAGCTCATCTACAGCAACACCACACTGGATACGCCCAATCTCATCTGATCTTGGAAGCTAAGCAGTGTTGGGCATGGTTAGTACTTGGATGGGAAACCACCTGGGAATACAAGGTGCTGTAGATATTTTTATACTGCCAACACCGTTCTGTTGATGCATTCCATTTTCAAACGTATTCATTTATGAACCAGTAGTTAGAAGTAGAAAAGTTCTAACAGAAACCACAAAGCTCATCTACAGCCACACTACACTGGATACGCCCAATCTCATCTGATCTTGGAAGCTAAGCAGTGTTGGGCCTGGTTAGTACTTGGATGGGAGACCACCTGGGAATACAAGGTGCTGTAGATATTTTTATACTGCCAACACCGTTCTGTTGATGCATTCAATTTTCAAATGTATTCATTTATGAACCAGTAGTAAGAAGTAGAAAAGTTCAAACAGAAACCAGAAAGCTCATCTACAGCCACACCACACTGGATACGCCCAATCTCATCTGATCTTGGAAGCTAAGCAGTGTTGGGCCTGGTTAGTACTTGGATGGGAGACCACCTGGGAATACAAGGTGCTGTAGATATTTTTATACTGCCAACACTGTTCTGTTGATGCATTCCATTTTCAAACGTATTCATTTATGAACCAGTAGTTAGAAGTAGAAAAGTTCTAACAGAAACCACAAAGCTCATTTACAGCCACACCACATTGGATACGCCCAATCTCATCTGATCTTGGAAGCTAAGCAGTGTTGGGCCTGGTTAGTACTTGGATGGGAGACCACCTGGGAATACAAGGTGCTGTAGATATTTTTATACTACCAACACCGTTCTGTTGATGCATTCCATTTTAAAACGTATTCATTTATGAACCAGTAGTTAGAAGTAGAAAAGTTCTAACAGAAACCATAAAGCTCATCTACAGCCACACCACACTGGATACGCCCAATCTCATCTGATCTTGGAAGCTAAGCAGTGTTGGGCCTGGTTAGTACTTGAATGGGAGACCTCCTGGGAATACAAGGTGCTGTAGATATTTTTATACTACCAACACCGTTCTGTTGATGCATTCCATTTTCAAACGTATTCATTTATGAACCAGTAGTTAGAAGTAGAAAAGTACTTACAGAAACCATAAAGCTCTTCTACAGCCACACCACACTGGATATGCCCAATCTCATCTGGTCTTGGAAGCTAAGCAGTGTTGGGCCTGGTTAGTACTTGGATGGGAGACCACCTGGGAATACAAGGTGCTGTAGATATTTTTATACTGCCAACACAGTTCTGTTGATGCATTCCATTTTCAAACGTATTCATTTATGAACCAGTAGTTAGAAGTAGAAAAGTTCTAACAGAAACTACAAAGCTCATCTACAGCCACACCACACTGGATACGCCCAATCTCATCTGATCTTGGAAGCTAAGCAGTGTTGGGCCTGGTTAGTACTTGGATGGGAAACCACCTGGGAATACAAGGTGCTGTAGATATTTTTATACTGCCAACACCGTTCTGTTGATGCATTCCATTTTCAAACGTATT
Organism: Pseudophryne corroboree; assembly: GCF_028390025.1. Lineage (NCBI taxonomy): Eukaryota > Metazoa > Chordata > Amphibia > Anura > Myobatrachidae > Pseudophryne > Pseudophryne corroboree. Next base: position 112,947,620 of record NC_086446.1, on the reverse strand, counting down.
CATTTATGAACCAGTAGTTAGAAGTAGAAAAGTTCTAACAGAAACCACAAAGCTCATCTACAGCAACACCACACTGGATACGCCCAATCTCATCTGATCTTGGAAGCTAAGCAGTGTTGGGCCTGGTTAGTACTTGGATGGGAAACCACCTGGGAATACAAGGTGCTGTAGATATTTTTATACTGCCAACACCGTTCTGTTGATGCATTCCATTTTAAAACGTATTCATTTATGAACCAGTAGCTAGAAGTAGAAAAGTTCAAACAGAAACCATAAAGCTCATCTACAGCCACACAACACTGGATACGCCCAATCTCATCTGATCTTGGAAGCTAAGCAGTGTTGGGCCTGGTTAGTACTTGGATGGGAGACCACCTGGGAATACAAGGTGCTGTAGATATTTTTATACTGCCAACACCGTTCTGTTGATGCATTCCATTTTCAAACGTATTCATTTATGAACCAGTAGTTAGAAGTAGAAAAGTTCTAACAGAAACCAGAAAGTTCATCTACAGCAACACCACACTGGATACGCCCAATCTCATCTGATCTTGGAAGCTAAGCAGTGTTGGGCCTGGTTAGTACTTGGATGGGAGACCACCTGGGAATACAAGGTGCTGTAGATATTTTTATACTGCCAACACCGTTCTGTTGATGCATTCAAATTTCAAATGTATTCATTTATGAACCAGTAGTTAGAAGTAGAAAAGTTCAAACAGAAACCACAAAGCTCATCTACAGCCACACCACACTGGATACGCCCAATCTCATCTGATCTTGGAAGCTAAGCAGTGTTGGGCCTGGTCAGTACTTGTATGGGAGACCACCTGGGAATACAAGGTGCTGTAGATATTTTTATACTGCCAACACCGTCCTGTTGATGCATTCCATTTTCAAATGTATTCATTTATGAACCAGTAGTTAGAAGTAGAAAAGTTCTAACAGAAACCACAAAGTTCATCTACAGCCACACCACACTGGATACGCCCAATCTCATCTGATCTTGGAAGCTAAGCAGTGTTGGGCCTGGTTAGTACTTGGATAGGAGACCACCTGGGAATACAAGGTGCTGTAGATATTTTTATACTGCCAACACCGTTCTGTTGATGCATTCCATTTTCAAACGTATTCATTTATGAACCAGTAGTTAGAAGTAGAAAAGTTCTAACAGAAACCACAAAGCTCATCTACAGCCACACCACACTGGATACGCCCAATCTCATCTGATCTTGGAAGCTAAGCAGTGTTGGGCCTGGTTAGTACTTGGATGGGAGACCACCTGGGAATACAAGGTGCTGTAGATATTTTTATACTGCCAACACCGTTCTGTTGATGCATTCCATTTTCAAACGTATTCATTTATGAACCAGTAGTTAGAAGTAGAATAGTTCTAACAGAAACCATAAAGCTCATCTACAGCCACACCACACTGGATACGCCCAATCTCATCTGATCTTGGAAGCTAAGCAGTGTTGGGCCTGGTTAGTACTTGGATGGGAGACCACCTGGGAATACAAGGTGCTGTAGATATTTTTATACTGCCAACACTGTTCTGTTGATGCATTCCATTTTCAAACGTATTCATTTATGAACCAGTAGTTAGAAGTAGAAAAGTTCTAACAGAAACCACAAAGCTCATTTACAGCCACACCACATTGGATACGCCCAATCTCATCTGATCTTGGAAGCTAAGCAGTGTTGGGCCTGGTTAGTACTTGGATGGGAGACCACCTGGGAATACAAGGTGCTGTAGATATTTTTATACTACCAACACCGTTCTGTTGATGCATTCCATTTTAAAACGTATTCATTTATGAACCAGTAGTTAGAAGTAGAAAAGTTCTAACAGAAACCATAAAGCTCATCTACAGCCACACCACACTGGATACGCCCAATCTCATCTGATCTTGGAAGCTAAGCAGTGTTGGGCCTGGTTAGTACTTGAATGGGAGACCACCTGGGAATACAAGGTGCTGTAGATATTTTTATACTACCAACACCGTTCTGTTGATGCATTCCATTTTCAAACGTATTCATTTATGAACCAGTAGTTAGAAGTAGAAAAGTTCTAACAGAAACCATAAAGCTCTTCTACAGCCACACCACACTGGATATGCCCAATCTCATCTGATCTTGGAAGCTAAGCAGTGTTGGGCCTGGTTAGTACTTGGATGGGAGACCACCTGGGAATACAAGGTGCTGTAGATATTTTTATACTGCCAACACCGTTCTGTTGATGCATTCCATTTTCAAACGTATTCATTTATGAACCAGTAGTTAGAAGTAGAAAAGTTCTAACAGAAACCACAAAGCTCATCTACAGCCACACCACACTGGATACGCCCAATCTCATCTGATCTTGGAAGCTAAGCAGTGTTGGGCCTGGTTAGTACTTGGATGGGAAACCACCTGGGAATACAAGGTGCTGTAGATATTTTTATACTGCCAACACCGTTCTGTTGATGCATTCCATTTTCAAATTTATTCATTTATGAACCAGTAGTTAGAAGTAGAAAAGTTCTAACAGAAACCACAAAGCTCATCTACAGCAACACCACACTGGATACGCCCAATCTCATCTGATCTTGGAAGCTAAGCAGTGTTGGGCATGGTTAGTACTTGGATGGGAAACCACCTGGGAATACAAGGTGCTGTAGATATTTTTATACTGCCAACACCGTTCTGTTGATGCATTCCATTTTCAAACGTATTCATTTATGAACCAGTAGTTAGAAGTAGAAAAGTTCTAACAGAAACCACAAAGCTCATCTACAGCCACACTACACTGGATACGCCCAATCTCATCTGATCTTGGAAGCTAAGCAGTGTTGGGCCTGGTTAGTACTTGTATGGGAGACCACCTGGGAATACAAGGTGCTGTAGATATTTTTATACTGCCAACACCGTTCTGTTGATGCATTCAATTTTCAAATGTATTCATTTATGAACCAGTAGTAAGAAGTAGAAAAGTTCAAACAGAAACCAGAAAGCTCATCTACAGCCACACCACACTGGATACGCCCAATCTCATCTGATCTTGGAAGCTAAGCAGTGTTGGGCCTGGTTAGTACTTGGATGGGAGACCACCTGGGAATACAAGGTGCTGTAGATATTTTTATACTGCCAACACTGTTCTGTTGATGCATTCCATTTTCAAACGTATTCATTTATGAACCAGTAGTTAGAAGTAGAAAAGTTCTAACAGAAACCACAAAGCTCATTTACAGCCACACCACATTGGATACGCCCAATCTCATCTGATCTTGGAAGCTAAGCAGTGTTGGGCCTGGTTAGTACTTGGATGGGAGACCACCTGGGAATACAAGGTGCTGTAGATGTTTTTATACTACCAACACCGTTCTGTTGATGCATTCCATTTTAAAACGTATTCATTTATGAACCAGTAGTTAGAAGTAGAAAAGTTCTAACAGAAACCATAAAGCTCATCTACAGCCACACCACACTGGATACGCCCAATCTCATCTGATCTTGGAAGCTAAGCAGTGTTGGGCCTGGTTAGTACTTGAATGGGAGACCACCTGGGAATACAAGGTGCTGTAGATATTTTTATACTACCAACACCGTTCTGTTGATGCATTCCATTTTCAAACGTATTCATTTATGAACCAGTAGTTAGAAGTAGAAAAGTACTTACAGAAACCATAAAGCTCTTCTACAGCCACACCACACTGGATATGCCCAATCTCATCTGGTCTTGGAAGCTAAGCAGTGTTGGGCCTGGTTAGTACTTGGATGGGAGACCACCTGGGAATACAAGGTGCTGTAGATATTTTTATACTGCCAACACAGTTCTGTTGATGCATTCCATTTTCAAACGTATTCATTTATGAACCAGTAGTTAGAAGTAGAAAAGTTCTAACAGAAACTACAAAGCTCATCTACAGCCACACCACACTGGATACGTCCAATCTCATCTGATCTTGGAAGCTAAGCAGTGTTGGGCCTGGTTAGTACTTGGATGGGAAACCACCTGGGAATACAAGGTGCTGTAGATATTTTTATACTGCCAACACCGTTCTGTTGATGCATTCCATTTTCAAACGTATTCATTTATGAACCAGTAGTTAGAAGTAGAAAAGTTCTAACAGAAACCACAAAGCTCATCTACAGCAACACCACACTGGATACGCCCAATCTCATCTGATCTTGGAAGCTAAGCAGTGTTGGGCCTGGTTAGTACTTGGATGGGAAACCACCTGGGAATACAAGGTACTGTAGATATTTTTATACTGCCAACACCGTTCTGTTGATGCATTCCATTTTCAAACGTATTCATTTATGAACCAGTAGTTAGAAGTAGAAAAGTTCTAACAGAAACCACAAAGCTCATCTACAGCCACTCCACACTGGATACGCCCAATCTCATCTGATCTTGGAAGCTAAGTAGTGTTGGGCCTGGTTAGTACTTGGATGGGAGACCACCTGGGAATACAAGGTGCTGTAGATATTTTTATACTACCAACACCGTTCTGTTGATGCATTCCATTTTCAAACGTATTCATTTATGAACCAGTAGTTAGAAGTAGAAAAGTTCTAACAGAAACCATAAAGCTCATCTACAGCCACACCACACTGGATACACCCAATCTCATCTGATCTTGGAAGCTAAGCAGTGTTGGGCCTGGTTAGTACTTGGATGGGAAACCACCTGGGAATACAAGGTGCTGTAGATATTTTTATACTGCCAACACCGTTCTGTTGATGCATTCCATTTTCAAACGTATTCATTTATGAACCAGTAGTTAGAAGTAGAAAAGTTCTAACAGAAACCATAAAGCTCTTCTACAGCCACACCACACTGGATATGCCCAATCTCATCTGATCTTGGAAGCTAAGCAGTGTTGGGCCTGGTTAGTACTTGGATGGGAGACCACCTGGGAATACAAGGTGCTGTAGATATTTTTATACTGCCAACACCGTTCTGTTGATGCATTCCATTTTCAAACGTATTCATTTATGAACCAGTAGTTAGAAGTAGAAAAGTTCTAACAGAAACCACAAAGCTCATCTACAGCCACACCACACTGGATACGCCCAATCTCATCTGATCTTGGAAGCTAAGCAGTGTTGGGCCTGGTTAGTACTTGGATGGGAAACCACCTGGGAATACAAGGTGCTGTAGATATTTTTATACTGCCAACACCGTTCTGTTGATGCATTCCATTTTCAAACTTATTCATTTATGAACCAGTAGTTAGAAGTAGAAAAGTTCTAACAGAAACCACAAAGCTCATCTACAGCAACACCACACTGGATACGCCCAATCTCATCTGATCTTGGAAGCTAAGCAGTGTTGGGCATGGTTAGTACTTGGATGGGAAACCACCTGGGAATACAAGGTGCTGTAGATATTTTTATACTGCCAACACCGTTCTGTTGATGCATTCCATTTTCAAACGTATTCATTTATGAACCAGTAGTTAGAAGTAGAAAAGTTCTAACAGAAACCACAAAGCTCATCTACAGCCACACTACACTGGATACGCCCAATCTCATCTGATCTTGGAAGCTAAGCAGTGTTGGGCCTGGTTAGTACTTGTATGGGAGACCACCTGGGAATACAAGGTGCTGTAGATATTTTTATACTGCCAACACCGTTCTGTTGATGCATTCAATTTTCAAATGTATTCATTTATGAACCAGTAGTAAGAAGTAGAAAAGTTCAAACAGAAACCAGAAAGCTCATCTACAGCCACACCACACTGGATACGCCCAATCTCATCTGATCTTGGAAGCTAAGCAGTGTTGGGCCTGGTTAGTACTTGGATGGGAGACCACCTGGGAATACAAGGTGCTGTAGATATTTTTATACTGCCAACACTGTTCTGTTGATGCATTCCATTTTCAAACGTATTCATTTATGAACCAGTAGTTAGAAGTAGAAAAGTTCTAACAGAAACCACAAAGCTCATTTACAGCCACACCACATTGGATACGCCCAATCTCATCTGATCTTGGAAGCTAAGCAGTGTTGGGCCTGGTTAGTACTTGGATGGGAGACCACCTGGGAATACAAGGTGCTGTAGATATTTTTATACTACCAACACCGTTCTGTTGATGCATTCCATTTTAAAACGTATTCATTTATGAACCAGTAGTTAGAAGTAGAAAAGTTCTAACAGAAACCATAAAGCTCATCTACAGCCACACCACACTGGATACGCCCAATCTCATCTGATCTTGGAAGCTAAGCAGTGTTGGGCCTGGTTAGTACTTGAATGGGAGACCACCTGGGAATACAAGGTGCTGTAGATATTTTTATACTACCAACACCGTTCTGTTGATGCATTCCATTTTCAAACGTATTCATTTATGAACCAGTAGTTAGAAGTAGAAAAGTACTTACAGAAACCATAAAGCTCTTCTACAGCCACACCACACTGGATATGCCCAATCTCATCTGGTCTTGGAAGCTAAGCAGTGTTGGGCCTGGTTAGTACTTGGATGGGAGACCACCTGGGAATACAAGGTGCTGTAGATATTTTTATACTGCCAACACAGTTCTGTTGATGCATTCCATTTTCAAACGTATTCATTTATGAACCAGTAGTTAGAAGTAGAAAAGTTCTAACAGAAACTACAAAGCTCATCTACAGCCACACCACACTGGATACGTCCAATCTCATCTGATCTTGGAAGCTAAGCAGTGTTGGGCCTGGTTAGTACTTGGATGGGAAACCACCTGGGAATACAAGGTGCTGTAGATATTTTTATACTGCCAACACCGTTCTGTTGATGCATTCCATTTTCAAACGTATTCATTTATGAACCAGTAGTTAGAAGTAGAAAAGTTCTAACAGAAACCACAAAGCTCATCTACAGCAACACCACACTGGATACGCCCAATCTCATCTGATCTTGGAAGCTAAGCAGTGTTGGGCCTGGTTAGTACTTGGATGGGAAACCACCTGGGAATACAAGGTACTGTAGATATTTTTATACTGCCAACACCGTTCTGTTGATGCATTCCATTTTCAAACGTATTCATTTATGAACCAGTAGTTAGAAGTAGAAAAGTTCTAACAGAAACCACAAAGCTCATCTACAGCCACTCCACACTGGATACGCCCAATCTCATCTGATCTTGGAAGCTAAGTAGTGTTGGGCCTGGTTAGTACTTGGATGGGAGACCACCTGGGAATACAAGGTGCTGTAGATATTTTTATACTACCAACACCGTTCTGTTGATGCATTCCATTTTCAAACGTATTCATTTATGAACCAGTAGTTAGAAGTAGAAAAGTTCTAACAGAAACCATAAAGCTCATCTACAGCCACACCACACTGGATACACCCAATCTCATCTGATCTTGGAAGCTAAGCAGTGTTGGGCCTGGTTAGTACTTGGATGGGAAACCACCTGGGAATACAAGGTGCTGTAGATATTTTTATACTGCCAACACCGTTCTGTTGATGCATTCCATTTTCAAACATATTCATTTATGAACCAGTAGTTAGAAGTAGAAAAGTTCTAACAGAAACCTTAAAGCTCATCTACAGCCACACCACACTGGATACGCCCAATCTCATCTGATCTTGGAAGCTAAGCAGTGTTGGGCCTGGTCAGTACTTGTATGGGAGACCACCTGGGAATACAAGGTGCTGTAGATATTTTTATACTGCCAACACCGTTCTGTTGATGCATTCCATTTTCAAACGTA
>NC_086446.1:112932438-112934938 GCF_028390025.1 Pseudophryne corroboree | reverse complement strand
GAAGTAGAATAGTTCTAACAGAAACCATAAAGCTCATATACAGCCACACCACACTGGATACGCCCAATTTCATCTGATCTTGTGAAGCTAAGCAGTGTTGGGCCTGGTTAGTACTTGGATGGGAGACCACCTGGGAATACAATGTGCTGTAGATATTTTTATACTACCAACACCGTTCTGTTGATGCATTCCATTTTCAAACGTATTCATTTATGAACCAGTAGTTAGAAGTAGAATAGTTCTAACAGAAACCATAAAGCTCATCTACAGCCACACCACACTGGATACGCCCAATCTCATCTGATCTTGTGAAACTAAGCAGTGTTGGGCCTGGTTAGTACTTGGATGGGAGACCACCTGGGAATACAAGGTGCTGTAGATATTTTTATACTGCCAACACCGTTCTGTTGATGCATTCAAATTTCAAATGTATTCATTTATGAACCAGTAGTTAGAAGTAGAAAAGTTCAAACAGAAACCACAAAGCTCATCTACAGCCACACCACACTGGATACGCCCAATCTCATCTGATCTTGGAAGCTAAGCAGTGTTGGGCCTGGTCAGTACTTGTATGGGAGACCACCTGGGAATACAAGGTGCTGTAGATATTTTTATACTGCCAACACCGTTCTGTTGATGCATTCCATTTTCAAACGTATTCATTTATGAACCAGTAGTTAGAAGTAGAAAAGTTCTAACAGAAACCACAAAGTTCATCTACAGCCACACCACACTGGATACGCCCAATCTCATCTGATCTTGGAAGCTAAGCAGTGTTGGGCCTGGTTAGTACTTGGATAGGAGACCACCTGGGAATACAAGGTGCTGTAGATACTTTTATACTGCCAACACCGTTCTGTTGATGCATTCCATTTTAAAACATATTCATTTATGAACCAGTAGTTAGAAGTAGAAAAGTTCTAACAGAAACCACAAAGTTCATCTACAACCACACCACACTGGATACGCCCAATCTCATCTGATCTTGCGAAGCTAAGCAGTGTTGGGCCTGGTTAGTACTTGGATGGGAGACCACCTGGGAATACAAGGTGCTGTAGATATTTTTATACTGCCAACACCGTTCTGTTGATGCATTCCATTTTCAAACGTATTCATTTATGAACCAGTAGTTAGAAGTAGAAAAGTTCTAACAGAAACCACAAAGCTCATCTACAGCCACACCACACTGGATACGCCCAATCTCATCTGATCTTGGAAGCTAAGCAGTGTTGGGCCTGGTTAGTACTTGGATGGGAAACCACCTGGGAATACAAGGTGCTGTAGATATTTTTATACTGCCAACACCGTTCTGTTGATGCATTCCATTTTCAAACTTATTCATTTATGAACCAGTAGTTAGAAGTAGAAAAGTTCTAACAGAAACCACAAAGCTCATCTACAGCAACAGCACACTGGATACGCCCAATCTCATCTGATCTTGGAAGCTAAGCAGTGTTGGGCATGGTTAGTACTTGGATGGGAAACCACCTGGGAATACAAGGTGCTGTAGATATTTTTATACTGCCAACACCGTTCTGTTGATGCATTCCATTTTCAAACGTATTCATTTATGAACCAGTAGTTAGAAGTAGAAAAGTTCTAACAGAAACCACAAAGCTCATCTACAGCCACACTACACTGGATACGCCCAATCTCATCTGATCTTGGAAGCTAAGCAGTGTTGGGTCTGGTTAGTACTTGGATGGGAGACCACCTGGGAATACAAGGTGCTGTATATATTTTTATACTGCCAACACCGTTCTGTTGATGCATTCAATTTTCAAATGTATTCATTTATGAACCAGTAGTAAGAAGTAGAAAAGTTCAAACAGAAACCAGAAAGCTCATCTACAGCCACACCACACTGGATACGCCCAATCTCATCTGATCTTGGAAGCTAAGCAGTGTTGGGCCTGGTTAGTACTTGGATGGGAGACCACCTGGGAATACAAGGTGCTGTAGATATTTTTATACTGCCAACACTGTTCTGTTGATGCATTCCATTTTCAAACGTATTCATTTATGAACCAGTAGTTAGAAGTAGAAAAGTTCTAACAGAAACCACAAAGCTCATTTACAGCCACACCACATTGGATACGCCCAATCTCATCTGATCTTGGAAGCTAAGCAGTGTTGGGCCTGGTTAGTACTTGGATGGGAGACCACCTGGGAATACAAGGTGCTGTAGATATTTTTATACTACCAACACCGTTCTGTTGATGCATTCCATTTTAAAACGTATTCATTTATGAACCAGTAGTTAGAAGTAGAAAAGTTCTAACAGAAACCATAAAGCTCATCTACAGCCACACCACACTGGATACGCCCAATCTCATCTGATCTTGGAAGCTAAGCAGTGTTGGGCCTGGTTAGTACTTGAATGGGAGACCACCTGGGAATACAAGGTGCTGTAGATATTTTTATACTACCAACACCGTTCTGTTGATGCATTCCATTTTCAAACGTATTCATTTATGAACCAGTAGTTAGAAGTAGAAAA